>NW_013672413.1:10501-17671 GCF_000517525.1 Limulus polyphemus
TTGTTATCACGTGATATGATGTCAGGGTAATAACGTGTTGTTATCACGTGATATGATGTCAGGGTAATAATGTCTTGTTATCACGTGATATGATGTCAAGGTAATAATGTGTTGTTATCACGTGATATGATATCAGGGTAATAACGTGTTGTTATCACGTGATATGATGTCAGGGTAATAACGTGTTGTTATCACGTGATATGATGTCAGGGTAATAATGTCTTGTTATACGTGATATGATGTCAGGGTAATAATGTCTTGTTATCACGTGATATGATGTCAGGGTAATAATGTCTTGTTATCACGTGATATATTATGCCACTGTTACAATGTCTTGTTATCACGTGATATATTATGCCACTGTTATAACGTATTGTTATCACGTGATATATGATGTCACGACACGTAATGTCATTGTTCCATTCAGATTGTTTATTTGAATTGGTTCAATTACATATACCTAACCTCTGATAAAGACGAAAACGCTAGGTTCGTTAAAAGTTTTAATTATCGGGAATTTCTGGTCATATTTATTTTGATAATTAACTAAATTTCGTCGAAGCAGTCGAGAACGAAAAGATTATTGAGGAATATTTGGACGAAGTTACCAGGCTTAGTTCCGAGTTTTGGGGCTTTAACTGGTAGTTTATTGTTATGTTCTGGTAAAATCCTCGTGAGGGTAGCAGGAATAATGTTATACATCTACAGGCTTCCAGTACAACTCGCAGGAAGCTTCCACATGCCCCCTCCTCATTAAAAAAAATCAGCCACACCATGACCTACCCCCACGATACATAGACGTATATATAAACACTTCTGTACCCCATTTTCTACAATAACATATTTTTCTGAAATCTCTAGAAGTTGTAGAACTTTCTGAACTGGTAAACCAATAAAGACATGGATAGTTGTAGAACTGGTAAACCAATAAAGACATGGATAGTGGAGAACTGATAAACCAATAAAGACATGGTTAGTTGTAGAACTGATAAACCAATAAAGACATGGATAGTTGTAGAACTGATAAACCAATAAAGACATGGATATAGCTACGATATAAGCTTGTACTTTATTACTTTCAAATAAGAAAGGAAAAGTAAAAAAAAATTATTTGTACATAATTTTCACCAATGTTATACGTACATTCATAAAACGTTTTGGTTTTACAATTGTTTCTCTAAAAGAGATATCTTCACAAGTTTTGGTAGCCAGGCTAGATGTAAACGGGGGGGGGGGCTAACTACGAAATAGATATAATAGTTACAAACATCGTGTTCAGTGTGACCTTCTTTCGGAAAGAACTGTTTTAAATTGTAAATTAGGGCTATTAAAAAAATGTGGATCGCTATGGTAACTCCTAACACCATCATATTTCAGATTGGATGCTACTGACCTAGTTTTGAGGTTCTGAAATTTTAGCCTAGGTTTATAGTAATCGTTGTGTAAGGTTATATAGTCTCATGGCTGGCGGCCATTCTGAAAGGACCTTCTTACACAAAGCCTTCTTCATGACGGTATTGTATGGTGTTTTTTACGTCCCCGCTTAGAAACATGCGTTTGTCTGTTGTTCCTTCTCCTTTTAAACACTTTTTAATCGACCCCTATTTCTTCATTTCTAGACGAATTGACTCGAAGCTTGGTAAGGTTATACCTTTCTTCAATATGCCCTGAAGTCTTTTTCATTTTGGTATTTTAGGCCTTTTGAAGGATTTTATGAAATGAAAGGTCAAACAACTCAAAAATCTATATTTTGGGCTTTTGTGCTGTCGTATTTACAGCAATCAAGATGACAATCGGTACAAATATAAATTATCATGCGCCCAACACATCGACATACAAAAAAGTTAGATTTGCCAATTTTGAATCTTTTTAGGGGTAGGAGCTCACATAATTTGAGGGGTTTTGGTCAGTTACTTGGCCATATTTTGACCAATTTACTTTTCTACAGGTCCCACGCGTTGACAAACAAAAATGATAGACTTACTATAATGAACGTAGCATGTTTGTCAGTATCTATGTATGTAACCAAAACTCCTGCACCATCTACTGATTGATACAACAAACAATATTCCATAAACAAATCTCACACTTCAGACAGTTATAAAAATAACTGTGGTATGTGCAACAACCATTTCTTTAAAATATAACACAATAAAATAAAAGTACTCACCTCACAACAAGAACACAACTTTCACTAGGACTGTACGTGAAGGTTTGATTATATCTTTATTGATGTAATATATAAATGTAGTACTGAGAAACTGGAGTTCTTATAGAACTGTTATATTTTCAATAAACGGTACCACTTGTAATATATAAAAACATTACAGTTTATATCAGTAAAAGTAATGAAAATTCTTATCTTTGTACATTGAATCATTTTGATGCAATCAGTTGATTAAAGAGAACAATCCGAACACTTTTTCTTCTATGATTTATGGAGACTACAATTAGACAAACGACGTTTTTGTTGGTTTATAGTAATTATAGGGGGTCAAGATGTAACAAAAAAGTGTAATTTTTGTTTTTACAATCACTCCGCCGTTTATACGGAATTTGGTACAAAGTTAACTTTTTTACTGATAACATACATACAAAAATAAGCTTTGTTTCGACCGATTTACATGGAATTTGATACACAGATATTTTCTTGCAGGTTTCAAACAGATATAAATAATTTTGAAATTTTTGTCTTTTGCTCAATTTGTCAGCGAGGAAAGTACGATTTGGGATTTTCGTGAACTATTCATATGTTTGTCAACCAACTTACATGTGTATGTCAACCAACTTACATATGTGTGTCAACCAACTTACATGTGTATGTCAACTAACTTACATATGTTTGTCAACCAACTTATAGGTGTTTGTCAACCAACTTACATGTGTATGTCAACCAACTTACATGTGTATATGTCAACCAACTTACATGTGTATATGTCAACCAACTTACATGTGTATATCAACTAACTTACATGTGTATGTCAACCAACTTACATATGTTTGTCAACCAACTTACACGTGTATATGTCAACCAACTTACATGTGTATATCAACCAACTTACATGTGTATATGTCAACCAACTTACATGTGTATATCAACCAACTTACATATGTTTGTCAACCAACTTACATGTGTATATGTCAACCAACTTACACGTGTATATCAACTAACTTACATGTGTATGTCAACCAACTTACATGTGTATATCAACTAACTTACATGTGTATGTCAACTAACTTACATATGTTTGTCAACCAACTTACATGTGTTTGTCAACCAACTTACATGTGTATGTCAACCAACTTACATGTGTATATCAACTAACTTACATGTGTTTGTCAACCAACTTACATGTGTATATCAACCAACTTACATGTGTATATCAACCAACTTACATGTGTATATGTCAACCAACTTACATGTGTATATCAACCAACTTACATGTGTATATCAACCAACTTACATGTGTATATCAACTAACTTACATGTGTATGTCAACTAACTTACATGTGTTTGTCAACCAACTTACATGTGTATGTCAACCAACTTACATGTGTATATCAACTAACTTACATGTGTTTGTCAACCAACTTACATGTGTATATCAACTAACTTACATGTGTTTGTCAACCAACTTACATGTGTATATCAACCAACTTACATGTGTATGGCAACTAAGTTACATGAGATTTGGTACAAAGATCTCTTCTTGCAGGTCTCAAACAATAATATAGACAGTTTCCGATTTTCCTATGTTACTCATGATTTTTCTGGTGTCAAAATTGGCCATGTTGGGATTTCGTGGAAAAAACATGCTATATTCGCCCCCGTATGTTGGCTTCTTTAAAGTACAAACTCTTTCATTCTTAGTTTGTTCTTTATCACTTGGTGGCGTTGATGTTCTATAACAATTGTGATACATTTTATATTTAGTTAAACAAGTAGTCTTAAAGATATAATAATTATTATCATTTGGATATTATGGGGGAAAATATACTTAGTTCGAAGTTCTGCAGGTTACCCCCTCCCCCCACTCGCCGAAAACGAAGTACGAATGAATCTGTGGTGTTTCAAAGCTTCGTTTGTTAGAGCACAAGTAGCCAGGGGACATACTAAATAATAATATGTTGTTAACCTTCCTTTAAACCTGTGATACAAAATCTCAATACAATTTTATAAACATCTGTTTATTCTAAAATAATAATAATCCGTTTAAAGATTTGATGACTAATAATAAATTATTGATTCCACCTGGTCAAGGTACTTATAAATCAATTCCACCAGGTCAAGGTACTTACAAATCAATTCCACCTGGTCAAGGTACTTATAAATCAATTCACGTGGTCCCCTATGTCATCACTAACTGTGATTTCATATAGTATCCGTTGTCATCTCCCGTCTATCGGTGTACATCAAGATGCTGATGTGAACAGTTTTACTTAGCAATTATGATGTATTTATATAATACACTGAAATGATGTATTTGTATAATACATTAAATGACGTATTTATATAATACACTGAAATGATGTATTTATATAATACATTAAATGATGTATTTATATAATACACTAAATGATGTATTTATATAATACACTAAATGATGTATTTATATAATACACTAAATGATGTATTTATATAATACATTAAATGATGTATTTATATGATACACTAAATGATGTATTTATATAATACACTGAAATGATGTATTCCAGAAATGATATTCTTGACGTGTGTATGCTTATAGCATAAATAGATTATTTGCTAAGTTTGTTCACCGTGGAGACGTTTTTAGTTGTATAGACCTGTGGTCCAGACGTACAACGGAAGAATCGTGTTTTTTATGTCCAGACAACTGATTTGTATAGACCAGTGGTCCAGACGTACAACGGAAGAATTGTGTTTCTGTACTTTCTACATGCGTTAAAAGAGACTAAGATCTTTAGATCGTAAACAGATCCGACAAACAAGAAATGAAAAAAAGTCTGAGCGAAACGTCGTTTTCCCGAGAAATATTTGTTACTTTTGTTTCATGGCATCATTAAGTTCAACAGGATTTACTGGATATTCCCGTGTCTTTGGCCGAACTGGGTCTCTTATTAATGAATAATATCTTTGTGTAGTGAGCGCGTAGTTTCGTATTCTTGACCCCCACACCCTTACCTTTCTTTTTTTTTTTTTTTTCACTGGAAGTAACAGAACAAAGGGGCTTATATTGCGGGTGTAACTGTGAACCGATCTGTTCAAAGTCTTTCGCCGACAAGTAGTGAATCATTGTTGGGGCGACCGTCTGCCTACCCACCCACCCCTCTATCGTGGTGGTTTTAATGACGTCACTACAAAACGGACTTTGCAGACAAACTGGTGGGGGAGAGAACCTTATAGATTAATGACACACGCATCAGTTTTTTTCTCTTCTTAATTCTCGTTGTTAAAGACATCATAGTTATTATACTAGTAGTAATTTCTACGGTGTAACTATGTATGTATTCTGAACACTTTTAGGGATTATTTCCTGACTTTATACACCCCCAAGAAACTGTTATGATAGGCATACCAACAGGTTCAACATGTTGGGAAAATAAATGTTTTTCGTTTATTCGCGGAATGTTTTTCAAGAACTAACCACTTCTAATTTTGAACTAAGCAGCTAGTTAACAGCACCTACCACGAAATTTAATCGAATAGTAGGATTTGACCGTCACTCCTATGACGCTCCTACGGCTCTAAGATGTTCCGAGTCCTTTTTCTATTGCGACAACGAGACGCGAAACATGGACCAACAGTCCATGAGTCTGGAACGTTTCGTTTGTTTTGTTTTTAATTTCGCGCAAAGCTACACGAGGGCTATCTGCGCTAGCCGTCCCTAATTTAGCAGTGTAAGACTAGAGGGAAGGCAGCTAGTCATCACCACCCACCGCCAACTCTTGGGCTACTCTTTTACCAACGAATAGTGGGATTGACCGTCACATTATATAACGCCCCCACGGCTGAAAGGGGCGAGCATGTTTGGTGTGACATGGAATCGAACCCGCGACCCTCAGATTGCGATTCGAGTGCCTTAACCACCTGGCCATGCCGGGTCCCGAAACGTTTCGTCAGGGCATCCAAGTTAAGAAAGGTTTCAAGTTTTTATGATTGGCGAATTTTGTTACTAGAAACATCTTACTAAATATATGTTTGCAAATGTTCCAAGGTGTTTTGAATTTAGTTTAAAGAATATTAAATTGCACTAAATATATTTGTAGACCTAAATCGTTTTCACTGTAATTTATGTTTTACGTAATACTGTTCATGACACCCCCTGTAACACACCCTCATAACGTTATAACTTTTGAATGGTCTCCAAACGATTATACAATTGAACACCTATTATAACGTTTTTATTATTGTAACCAATCAATTTTTTATATATATATATATAAAACTACCTGTCACAAAATCAACATTCGTAACAAAAACTGTCACAAAAACGATGTAACAAGTTGTCCTAGCAACAATGTGTCCAGATCCCGCAGTCCATATTTTGACACGTTGATCACTTGAATTACAAAGTTTTTGTTTATTGGACCAAACATTCGTAACAAAAACTGTCACAAAAATGATGTAACAAGTTGTCCTAGTAACAATGTGTCCAGATCCTGCAGTCCATAGTTTGACACGTTGATCACTTGAATTACAAAGTGTTTGTTAATTGGACCAGTAGGAAGTAAACAAGACACAGACAGAATTAACAGTCTACCAAAACCTACGTCTTTAAGAAGTGTAAGTACACAGTCTACCCAAACCTACGTCTTTAAAAAGTGTAAGTACATAGTCTACCCAAACCTACGTCTTTAAAAAGTGTAAGCACATAGTCTACCCAAACCTACGTCTTCCCCACTGTAAGATTCTTCTTCGAACAGTGTTAGACGTTAAACAAAAGGGGTGACCTTCCACGATTACCTGAACTTATCATTTTGTGACCAAAAACTACCTTCCAATGTATAGGATACGTAATCAATATCAACATGTCTTAAATCAAAAACACTGAGGTGTGCTTACACTTCTTAAAGACGTAGGTTTGGGTAGACTGTGTGCTTACACTTCTTAAAGACGTAGGTTTGGGTAGACTTTGTGCTTACACTTCTTAAAGACGTAGGTTTGGGTAGACTTTGTGCTTACACTTC
>NW_013672413.1:18496-20998 GCF_000517525.1 Limulus polyphemus
AGTGTTTAGCCTTATTTCACGTTCTTATTAGTGGGGGTTGCCTGGATTTGAGTGTTTAGTCTTATTTCACGTTCTTATTAGTGGGGGTTGCCTGGATTTGAGTGTTTAGCCTTATTTCACGTTCTTATTAGTGGGGGGTGCCAGGATTTGAGTGTTTATCTTATTTCACGTTCTTATTAGTGGGGGTTGCCTGGATTTGAGTGTTTATCTTATTTCACGTTCTTCTTATTAGTGGGGTAGTAGTTATAGCGAGATATAGTAATGGATTTGGAGAGATTTCCGACTGTTCTCAAAAACTAAATATTCGAAGCATTTCTCTAGCCACGAGCTTCTAAAACAATCTTCTTTCTCAATACGTCTTGTACCTCACCTGAGAACGACTAGCTCAGACGTGGCTTTAATCCGAGTTGACAAGCTATCAACTGCGGCGGGTATTTATAAAATAAGGAGAGAAGAAACCAGGCCATCCACAGCTGCGGCTCAAGAACTGATGTCTTCCCAGTAGCTGATTCACGTCACCAAAAATAGCCTCACAGGAGAACGTAGCCAGTCCTTTCAGTAAAAAAAAAGTTCCTTTTACCAACGCCAGGGTTCCAAGAACCCCGCGTGAGTCTTTAACAGCGTGAATCTCGAACAAGTGGTATGTTCAAGCTGGACCTGCATCGTCCTTTCAGCTAACAACAGGAGAGTTTTATCCACTTACAACAGTATTATAAATCATGGAGTGTCATCTACCGAGAAAGGTAACGGTGGTGATCCGGACCAATCCGTGTAAGGTAGGCTTGCTTTGTGTACAAGTGTTTTATGTTTTAATAGATTTAATCACGAGGATGGTAAGGGAATAACATAAGACCAATCCGTGTAAGGTAGGCTTGCTTTGTGTACAAGTGTTTTATGTAATAACAGAAGACCATTACGTGTAAGGTAGGCTTGCTTTGTGTACAAGTGTTTTATGTTCTAATAGATTTAATCACGAGGATGGTAAGGGAATAACAGAAGACCAATCCGTGTAAGGTAGGCTTGCTTTGTGTACAAGTGTTTTATGTAATAACAGAAGACCATTACGTGTAAGGCAGGCTTGTTGTACACCTGTTTATGTTCCCGAACTTGGACGGTAACGTGGTGCACGTGTGAGGATAATAAAGCCTAAAAAAAGCACAAGTACCTGTCTGAAATATTGGGAATATCAACCCACTAAACTACTCTAACGTATTAATTCAACCCGTAGGAAGGGGGGCGTCTATGATTTTCTAGTTGGATAAGATTTGGCACGATTTCCATCCTCCTCGTGTTACGTTGACACCAAACAGATTGGTGTGATACTTCCACGTGCTCAACAACCTGCTTGCCCTCTAAGAGCTGATCCCCCCCCCCCCAAAAGAAAGTTTTTACATTCACTATTTCGACACGAGTGAAGCGAGAGCATCGTTCAGCAGGTGCAACCTTGTTTTAATAAGCACGTGACCGTTATGAACGATGTGTGTCCAAGAGCAGCTGGAGTCTCGAGCTTTCACGGTGAAAATACCGAAAGCCGGTACACCCCCGAACGCCCGCGCCATCTGTCGAGAAGGCTAGTAAGTGTTTATAACGTTCAGTCAGTTGTCCTTCCCTTGTCGACACTTAAATAATTTTCCACGCCATAAGAACAATAATGTCTGGAACTTGAATTAACAAGACAAATGTTTATCGTGTTTTCCTATGACTCCGATAAAACAAAGAAGAACATAAAACCAAATGTTAACATAGATCATATAAAAAACAAACATGCGTAGTGATGGAAGTAACAGTGGGATACGTTTTAAAATGTTCGTCGTCAACGTGTCACCTAGGAGATAACACTTTTGTTACCAAATATTTCATCATTATTCTGATAAAAAAGTTTAAAACTGAAACGTACACTTGTTGTGATTACACGACGTTTGGACTTTGTGACCCAGCTTAGAATGTATGCGATATCATTAGTTTAACCGTAGGGTGTTGCTGATTGGCTGCCTTCCCTCTGGTCAGTAGTAGTTTCAAAATTTGAGGTGGCAGCAGATAGCCTTGCTACAAATAGAAAATACGCACGTTTATTTCTCTGTTTGACTGATGTTTGTTACAGAAAGAATCACGTGCTTCACCACTTGCCTTTTCTCAGGAGAACTTACAGTATCTGCGGGTTCGAATCCGGACGGGGGGGTTATAATGTGATGGCTAATCCAACTAGAGATTAATGGTAATCCCGATGTAATGGAAATATTACAGGTTAATGGTAATCTCGATGTAATGGAAATATTACAGGTTAATGGTAATCCCGATGTAATGGAAATATTACAGGTTAATGGTAATCCCGATGTAATGGAAATACTAGAGATTAATGGTAATCCCGAGGTAATGGAAGTATTACAGATTAAAGGTAATCCCGAGGTAATGGAAATATTACAGATTAATGGTAATCCCGAGGTAATGGAAATATTACAGATTAATGGTAATCCCGAGGTAATGGAAATATTACAGGTTAAT
>NW_013672413.1:21998-31178 GCF_000517525.1 Limulus polyphemus
CGAGGTAATGGAAGTATTACAGATTAAAGGTAATCCCGAGGTAATGGAAACATTACAGATTAATGGCAATCCCGAGGTAATGGAAATATTACAGGTTAATGGTAATCCCGAGGTAACGGAAATACTGGAGATTAATGGTAATCCCGAGGTAATGGAAATATTACAGGTTAATGGTAATCCCGAGGTAATGGAAGTATTACAGATTAAAGGTAATCCCGAGGTAATGGAAATATTACAGATTAAAGGTAATCCCGAGGTAATGGAAACATTACAGATTAATGGTAATCCCGATGTAATGGAAATATTACAGATTAATGGTAATCCCGATGTAATGGAAATACTAGAGATTAATGGTAATCCCGATGTAATGGAAATACTAGAGATTAATGGTAATCCCGATGTAATGGAAATACTAGAGATTAATGGTAATCCCGAGGTAATTTCAAATAAACAGCGTTCATTCAGTACATGGCCTAGGTGTGGAATCGATCTCGGACAACCTATTGGTTATTGGCGGAAGTGATCAAACCGGATGTCAATTCGTCGACTAAAGAAGAGGAATTAACTCTGGATGCGATCCTCACCACGAAATCTTCCAGTGGATCATCATAGGAAGAGGAAATAAACTAAAGTACAGATTCCAAAAATCGATATATTAATGAGGAAGTGTGTGGAATGTCGAAGTGTATACAAGAACGGCGTTATTCCTGATTATGATGGTGGTGATTCACTTTCAAAACGACCTTCACTTTGTTGTTGTGGGGAGCGGAAGAAGAGACGTCCTGAAAGATAGGATTGTTTGGTTTATTTCCAAATAAAAAAAGTTCAAATATGAGTCAATTCCCAGACCACCAGTTCATTAAAACTGTTTATAAAATATGTTACGTCATAACCATCCCTTCGTTGGCGAAGGAACAGCGGCAGGTCTGTTGTCTACGTTTCGTATTAGAACGCAGGTTACATCGTTCCCGATATACGTTCATACAACTTATTTAAAGTTAAGCCTCTTCAATACAGTAGTTGATTTTACGAAAACAAAAAACCAGTATTAAGTTTAACTAGGGCTGAACAGCAGAGGTAATACTAGTTTGTAACGGAGAATAATGTGAGTTTTGATTTAAAAACAACAGAAAGAACAACGATACAACAGCGACACAAGTTTAGAGTCCAAATCATAACATACACAAGCCTTAAACTATGCCTACAGCAAGACATGCGTGTTAACTTACCGTTGTTTTTCTTTTTATGTGTCACTTTCAACTTAAGCTGCTATGGTTGAAACAGAAGACAGATTTAAAGTTGAGTAGGGACGAACTTTATGCTGTCTAAAATTATCTTTCTTCTCGCAGTTTGAAATGTTTAAAAGTTTGGTAGAGGAGAAGAAGCAAGAGATAACTAGGAGCGAAAACCTAACCTTGGTCTGTTTTCAGTCGGAGTGATAGAAGCTCAATGCAGGTAATGGAATAGTAGGTCAGTAGTTTACTGTCAGTTTTAGAACGCGCTTGGCAACTTTGCTGTACATGCTTGGTTAAGAGTCAAAACATAAACGTTCCTAGTTTTGACACGTGCTGTAGATTGTAACCCTAACTATGTTGTTGGTTATGTACATACTTCAAGTTAAATGTTCAACATCTCATGAAACGTTCTTAGTTTTGACACGTGGTGTAGATTGTAACCCTAACTATGTTGTTGGTTAGGTACATACTTCAAGTTAAATGTTCAACATCTCATGAAACGTTCTTAGTTTTGACACGTGGTGTAGATTGTAACCCTAACTATGTTGTTGGTTAGGTACATACTTCAAGTTAAATGTTTAACATCTCATGAAACGTTCCTAGTTTTGACACCTACTGTAGATCCCTAACTATGTTGTTGGTTAGGTACATACTTCAAGTTAAATGTTTAACATCTCATGAAACGTTCTTAGTTTTGACACGTGCTGTAGATTGTAACCCTAACTATGTTGTTGGTTAGATTATTGACTAACAATTAGGACTGAAAATTTAGACTTGTGTCATTTTGTGACGTATGTAGTTTAGATTTTAATTGACCTTATATAACTTGCACGTATTGCACACGTAACCTATATTCTCAGTTTCCTGTTGGGTTACTTTAGGTTTTTATTGACACGTGTTATCACTATAGAAATACTAAACACGGGTTTTTAAATTAAAATATCTGTTTTTCAACGTGTATTATTGATCTATTTGTGAAATGTATGTATATATATATATTAGGGTGTTATTGAATATGTCGTGATGTTGGCTCGGAGTTGTTGGATCACTTGTGTACATGATAGGTAAAGGTAGTGTAATCAGAGCGACGGGAGAAATCAGGTGTCGTCCGTGGTCTTACAACGGCCTTCACAACGATGACCCCTCACACGTTCACTCTCAGAGGTTCTCTCTCGTGCCTTGCACGTGGATGTCCTTCAACGTGCCAGGCATGCAAATCGGCATAAACAACACCCGTACTCTGCCGCACAACAAAAAAGAGGTTCTAAAGATAGGACGTTTTCACGTGTAGTTATCGTAATGCTTGTTGACTCTCCTCCGTTGTTGTGTCCCGGGAGATATTACATCGGCTTTTCGCAAGACAGATCTTTATCTGGTTGTCGGGGAGGAGCAGAAGATTGTGAATAAGTTTCTATTTCAAGATCCACGAAAAAAAAAAAGGATACACCAGGCCTAGCAGACGAGTTAGTAAGGCTGGTTCTAGTGTTAATATTGTCTGCCTGGCGGAAGGTGCTAACGTCAACTGTAAAAGAGACGTCGAAAACCTCAAAATTAGGATGAAGGCAGCTTTAGCAGGCGTGTTCAAAGGGTTGGGACAGGGGAAGTCAAGGAACAAGGCAAGTTTTATTTCTATTAGAATACGTATCTAATGTTATAATGCGAATTTCTAAAACCCGTGTTTTGCTACAA
Organism: Limulus polyphemus; assembly: GCF_000517525.1. Classification (NCBI taxonomy): domain Eukaryota; kingdom Metazoa; phylum Arthropoda; class Merostomata; order Xiphosura; family Limulidae; genus Limulus; species Limulus polyphemus. Next base: position 24,923 of record NW_013672413.1, read on the forward strand.
ATATAATATGACTTCTTAGCAGCCATAGTAATGAAAATCATAAAACTTTGTGGCTGGTTTATTTATTCTGTGTTTGACTTAGGAGTTGACTTAGGATAAATACTTTATCGAATTTCCAAGAGAGTACACTTTATAATCCTAACGGGAAAATAACTAAAGTTCAAGGCGTTATAATATGGACCTGTACATTCGTTTATAATAAACGATAACCTCACTGTAAATAGTTTATGCACGAGTTTCTCCCCACTAGGTGGCCTATAAGTCTCGGGTCTTATAACGCTAAAAATCGGGCTTCGATACCCACGATGGGCAGAGTACGGATAACCCGTTTTTCTGTTTAGTAATATTTTACCCACCCTTTGGTTTAAACAAAAGTTAAAGTTTTAAATAGTATATATAATATGCCGTACAACGAAAAATACATTTGTTACTGTAGAATATTAATGTTTCTGGATTCAGCCACGCTCTTACTGCGTTTTATACAACAGCAGACTAGAACTCGCGGTGTATTTTGTTTTTGGTAGTATTCTCGATATCCACCAGGTGGCTAACATTTCTGCACAAATCGTGTCCTCGTTATAAGGAAGAGTATGACACACAGTCTTGCTAAGTTTGAACTGGGAGAAATTAACGTTAATAATATTGACTCCCGTTTATCAGCTTCCAGTTGCTTTATGGGGAGCGTCTGTTTTTTTCTACACTCACACTGAAAAATAATTTATTTTGTTAGAAAAGAAATCTCTTTAGAACTAGATGAGTGACAACTTACCACTTGTTTGTCGATAAGGACAAGTACCTGGAACCTACTGGCCTTCTCAAGTAGATGTATCTTACACGATTTAGATCAAAGATTATGATAACAGTGGATGACAAGTGTCCGGAACCTACTGACCTTCTCAAGTAGATGTATCTTACACGGTTTAGATCAAAGATTACGATAACAGTGGATGACAAGTGTCCGGAACCTACTGACCTTCTCAAGTAGATGTATCTTACACGGTTTAGATCAAAGATTATAATAACAGTGGATGACAAGTGCCCGGAACCTACTGACCTTCTCAAGTAGATGTATCTTACACGGTTTAGATCAAAGATTATAATAACAGTGGATGACAAGTGCCCGGAACCTACTGACCTTCTCAAGTAGATGTATCTTACAAGGTTTAGATCAAAGATTATGACAACAGTGGATGACAAGTGCCCGGAACCTACTGACCTTCTCAAGTAGATGTATCTTACACGGTTTAGATCAAAGATTGTGATAACAGGAGTATCTAACTGATCAACATTGAACAAATAACACCCTGGATGATTAGGAAGAAATATATAAGTAACCAACATTGAACAAATAACACCCTGGATGGTTAGTAAGGAGTATCTAAGTAACCAACATTGGACAAATAACACCCTGGATGGTTAGTAAGGAGTATCTAAGTAACCAACATTGGACAAATAACACCCTGGATGATTAGGACGGAGTATCTAAGTGATCAACATTGAACAAATAATACCTTGGATGATTAGGACGGAGTATCTAAGTAACCAACATTAAACAAATAACACCCTGGATGATTAGGAAGGAGTATCTAAGTAACCAACATTGAACAAATAACACCCTGGATGATTAGGAAGGAGTATCTAAGTAACCAACATTAAACAAATAACACCCTGGATGATTAGGAAGGAGTATCTAAGTAACCAACATTGAACAAATAACACCCTGGATGATTAGGAAGGAGTATCTAAGTGATCAACATTGAACAAATAACACCCTGGATGATTAGGACGGAGTATCTAAGTGATCAACAAGCTGCAAGAAGCTTGTGTAGCAAAGAAAGCCTTGAAAGATTCCACTGAGTGGAAACACAGATCGTGATAAAAATACGCAGTCCAGTATCAACCTGTACAAACTTCAGTTGTTCAGATGAAGTTGTGTGTCTGTACAGGTGTGAACTTTATAGTTATAAAGTTTACACCTGTACAGACACACAACTTCAGTTATAAAGTTTACACCTGTACAGACACACAACTTCAGATATAAAGTTCACACCTGTACAGACACACAACTTTAGTTGTTCAGATATAAAGTCGTTCACAAAAGATGCTGAGTATGTGCGTAGGCGATCCATAGCGGTGGCAAGTACCCACAGCTTCCTGTGATACCGTAGTACCCACAGCTTCAATACTGTACAGCAAGGTGTCATACTGTAGTACCTACAGCTTCAATACTGTATAGCAAAGTGTCGTACTGTACTGTGATACTGTAGTACCCACAGCTTCTAATATTTTTCTCAATTCAAACTATCTTATTAGATCCCCATTTCTATCGGTCAGACTAAGCATTTCAATATTTTCTGGATCAGCGATAAGTATACGGACTTACAAAGCTAAAGTTCAGTGTTTGATTCCACTGGACAGCGCTCAGATAACCCATTGTTGAGCTTTACCGGAAAAAACACCACCGATCCCAAAGACCAATGTTTCTGTTTAATATTCGTTCTCCCTAGCGCCATCTATCAAATTACATGTTTAACTGTTATGAAAGTATAATTTTGATGTGTCAGAAATATCAGTTTAGTAGAAGTGCATGTAAAGCGAATTTTAAAGAAAAGAGGAACTTAAGAGGACGGGTTTATTTCTTTTAAATATCAGTAGTGTGTAGTGTGCAAAGTTTAAACAGCTATTTGGGCTCAATATTAAAATATTTTCCTAAAGCGCCAAAATGACCAAAAGGCTGGGTGTTGTCGTTGCGCCCGTCTGTGACTCAGTTGCATCTGTCGTCTACTCGGCGGAGTTCCACAACCTCTGACTCAAACTCAAAGTAAGTAACTGAGGACCTCATTGTGAAGGGCGTGAAACGTTAAGAAAATGGACGACAACTTCACTTGTTACCGTGTTTGGTCAGCATCACACACACGTGAGGAAAACAGGTCAAGAAACCGGTGGCGTTCTCCAATACCGGAAAAGGGAAGAGCGAAACATAACAAGGGAAGAGAAACTCCCAGTGAGGGTGCAGTGATTATTTTAGGTACTCTTCAGAATACTTCCCGAATTTTGAGTTTATTTACAAAGCCAGTTTTGAAGATCGTTAAGAATCGTGCCGATTATTATCGTTTATTAATGTGTTTGTAGGTGTCGTTTAAAAGTGATTAGTTAAATAAACACGTTTTCATCAGCACGTAACGTCACTTGAATTATATACTTAACACACAGCAGGTATATGTTAACTAATTTTGCTTTCGGGTGTTTTCAGTCGCATGATATAGAGCCTTTCCGACTAGGATGCTTAAATAAGACGTGTCCATAAGAATAAAGACGAACCAAAACGTGGATGGATACTTTCTTTTCAGACTGTTTACTGTCTATTCCTTTAGTACTCACTGCGCTGTGCGTATAATATATTCCTAAAAATAAAACCCCAAAATCGGTATTCTGTTGTAAGTATAAGGATTTGTTAATTAGTGAAAAATAAGAATAAAATTACCCCCCCCCCCAGTTATTGGTAAACAACAGTAAAGTGTTCTATCACTAGTAATGACGTCATTTCTTTAATGATCATAGTAATATTGCTTCAGATACCAGATTGGCAGATGGACATTATGTGGAAGGGGTTTATTATCAGACATCTTGAACATTTTGTCATGATGACGTGTTAGGAAGTTTCTCGTTCCTACTCAAGACTCAATGATGCCAGTCTTTATCCTGAAGAAGTTTCTCGTTCCTACTCAAGACCCAGTGATACCAGTCTTTATCCTGAAGAAGTTTCCTACTCAAGACTCAATGATACCAGTCTTTATCCTGAAGAAGTTTCCTACTCAAGACTCAATGATGCCAGTCTTTATCCTGAAGAAGTTTCTCGTTCCTACTCAAGACCCAATGATACCAGTCTTTATCCTGAAGAAGTTTCCTACTCAAGACTCAATGATGCCAGTGTTTATCCTGAAGAAGTTTCCTACTCAAGACTCAATGATGCCAGTCTTTATCCTGAAGAAGTTTCTCGTTCCTACTCAAGACTCAATGATACCAGTCTTTATCCTGAAGAAGTTTCTCGTTCGTACTCAAGACTCAATGATACCAGTCTTTATCCTGAAGAAGTTTCGAGAAACTTCGTCATAACATAGTAATCTAGGTACGATGTCTGATAGTTAAAACCTTTCAACGTCGTCATAACACGGTAATCTAGGTACGATGTCTGATAGTTAAAACCTTTCAACGTCGTCATAACACAGTAATCTAGGTACGATGTCTATAGTTAAAACCTTTCAACGTCGTCATAACATAGTAATCTAGGTACGATGTCCGATAGTTAAAACCTTTCAACGTCGTCATAACATAGTAATCTAGGAACGATGTCCGATAGTTAAAACCTTTCAACGTCGTCATAACAAGTAATCTAGGTACGATGTCCGATAGTTAAAACCTTTCAACGTCGTCATAACATAGTAATCTAGGAACGATGTCTGATAGTTAAAACATTTTAACTGGCAATGGTGTTTCTAACAGACCAGTAGGTTTCTTATCTGTTGATAGTAACTATGGTGACGGTTTTATCCATTTAGAATTTGTTTTGTAGGAGTTGAAAACAAAGCCACTAGTAATGATTAAAGTTTTAGGATGAAGGCGCTGCGATCAATAATTACAAAAAATTGGCTGAAACGGGTAATTTTTATGTTCTCTGCGGATGTTGGTAACGCATTCTTCGATCCAAGAGTTAAAATTAACTAGCCCATATTAGTCCTACCAAACTGTCTTTAAGTTCCTTTCATCTTCTCTGTGATTTCAATATTGAAGTAAGAGCTCAGAAGTTTTTATCCATCATTTTTTGTAGGAACATTCATGACTCGTTGAGGGTAAATTAATATGATTGGTACTTCGATTGTGGCATGTACAATGTCCGTTTCAGACATGGCCTTAGTCAAAGCTGATTTGTTCGTACGAAATGTACCAGTTTGTAAACTTTTATTTATGAGAGCTGGGGCAGTCGTCTGTGCTAACTGTTCTTTCTTGAGTTCCACATCTGAAGAGACGACTGTGGAAAACCCAAAATTTACACAGTGGCTAAGTAAATAAGTTTTGTTCAGCGTAAAAAAAAACTGAATGTTTGAAGTCGTTATTAGTAATATTATTAGTCCAAGGTTCGAGACCATATTAGTAACATTATTAGTCCAAGGTTGAGTCCGTATTAGTAGCATTATTAGTCCAAGGTTGAGTCCGTATTAGTAGCATTATTAGTCCAAGGTTGAGTCCGTATTAGTAATATTATTAGCACAACGTTCGATTCGTTATTAGTAATATTATTAGTCCAAGGTTCGAGTCCGTATTAGTAACATTATTAGTCCAAGGTTGAGTCCGTATTAGTAACATTATTAGCCCAACGTTCGATTCGTTATTAGTAATATTATTAGTCCAAGGTTCGAGTCCGTATTAGTAACATTATTAGTCCAAGGTTCGAGTCCGTATTAGTAACATTATTAGTCCAAGGTTGAGTCCATATTAGTAACATTATTACTCGAAAATTCGAGTCCATGTTAGTAACATTATTAGTCCAAGGTTCGAGTCCATACGATACCAAAAAAGTACCCCTTTCACTTTGAGCTATGGCTGCATTATAAGAATAACAGTCAGTCTCTTAACGTGAAAGATAGTTTGTTGGGTGCTGTTTTCCCTTTTGGCCAGTAGTTCAAAATTAGGGACGACGGCAGAGTTGCTTGGTAACGTTGTCATAACAACTAAAATGATCATAGCTCTGAGTTCTCAGACAACCTGCTGAAATTATGCCGGAAGGTCTGAATGTAATTTATTGACTCGATTATTTAGTGCTTGCGCATCGCTGTTAATTCTTTAATATTATACAGGCATGCCATTAAATCATATTCGAAAAAAAAAACTTGTAGGGTAGAGGTCACGAGCAATTTCCTGACCTCCTTTTAGAGGCACGTTTCGGGAACATTTTCCTAGCCTTGGTTAGCCCTTCCTGACGGTTTGTTCCGCCTGCTTCATGTTTGTCTTTTCAGGTCCTAACTGACTAGTAACAGCTGGTTTAGATTGTTGAACGTTTTTATTGTATCGGTCGTAATCGAGTTTCGTGAGTCAGAACTAAAGCTTTGTGGACTTGAAGAGTTTTGTTTTTCACGTGCGTGTTAAATTTCTCCTCGAGGTAGGTTGGATTTTTGTCTTACTGTCCATCTTTGTACATACACTGAACTGACGAACAAAAACCTGGAAGATCGTTGAAATGTTGCAACAATATTATTAT
>NW_013672413.1:32154-39053 GCF_000517525.1 Limulus polyphemus
GAAATGTTGCAACAATATTATTATTAAATATGCCAATTATAGTTTCATGAAATGTTGCAACAATATTATTATATATGTCAATTAAAGTAGTTTCATGAAATGTTGCAACAATATTATTATATATGTCAATTAAAGTAGATTCATGAAATGTTGCAACAATATTATTATATATGTCAATTAAAGTAGATTCATAAAATGTTCCAACAAAGTATCTTTGTCAATATCATTGACGCCACGTGGTGGATTTTCAACGGTAGATTGGGCTGAGATTGATTATAGAAAGTAATTAGACTTGCTCATACTGGGAATGGTCCAGCACGAATTATCAGTTATTAAACACGATAATTACAAATAAATCAGTCAACACGATCTAGTGTCTTGACTTATCTTTGTATTTAATTACCTGTCTCAGATTTGTTTGAAGAATTATTTTTTTACGTTTATTATAACCGTGTAAAATATCTTTATGGAAAATAAAAATGACCATGTCTAAAAAGCTGATTTCTTCAATTAGCGTACAGTTTCAACATATGGACTTCTCTTGAGTGTCCAGAGAAGACACAGAAACTCCAATTTTTATTTAATTTGTATTGATTCGTATATATATTTTAAATCTGTTTTACCTTTGGCGGATGAATACTTTAGAGGTTGTTATATCCCCTTCAAAATCACAGTTTTTTTTACGTCCCATAGTAAAATAAGGTTTACTACCATTATTAGGATCATTGGAATTTTTTTTTCGGAGTACAGTAATGTTACATTCAGAGAGCACTTTAAGCATATCAGGCAAAAAGTGCATTCTGATTCCATCGAGCGTTCAAATAATTAAATTCCTTAAATAATGAATTTTTGCAATATTCAATAGTTATAATTTTCACTTTGATCATTAAACGTGGTTGATTTATTAACAATATTTATTGTACATTACAGATGTCTGATTTTCCTGCAGAAAGCAGCGAACAAAAAGCAGTGTTGACCAACGGGAATGTATCCTCTTTAGTGGGAAACTTTAACCAGAAGTCAACAGTCCTCAACACAATAAACAGTACAACAGCTTCTTTTGCTAGCAGCACAGAAAAATTGAGTTCGAGTTCAGCCTTCACGAGCAAGGAAAAGCTCAGTGCTAATTCTTCCTCCGCCCAAATGTTGAAGAGCAGTAGCACCTCATCTTCAACATCTAGCTCTGTGGTCAGCAAGAAATCACAGCTGCTCCACTCGGTTGTTAACCAAGAACTGAAACAACAACAAAAACAGCAGAATGAATCGTATGTTGGCAATCGTAACTTTAATCGCAGCGTCAGTGTTACCAGTGTTGCTAGTAGTGCCAGCAGCACCAGTGAGTCCAGGAAGAAAACCCTGACTGCTCAGAGGGGTCTCTCAATGGAGGACATCCTGTCGGAGGAGAGTGCCAGCAGCACTAATGAGTCTAGGAAGAAAACCTTCACTGCTCAGAGGGGTCTCTCAATGGACGACATCTTGTCGGAGAAGAGAGAGGCCAAGGAATCTTCTCCTCAGGAAATGAGGTTCGAACAGAAAAGAATGACCTCTTCGTCCAAGATGAAGTTACAAACCGATGGTTTCAAAACTTCTAATAACAAGGAAGTGAAAAGCTTTCAGACAGGAGAAATTAATTACAAAGAAAAAGCCATTAAAGCTCACTTAGAAACCGAAGGATTTTCTTCTGAAAAGGCGATAGCTTTACGACAGGAAGAGAGCCACCTGGAGACTGAAGGGACAATCCAGCAACAAGAGCGGACCGCACTGTCCTCCACGATGAAGCTAAAAACGGACGGGTTTACTGCAGAAAAGATTGCCATGTCCAAACAGGAGGAGTTCTCTCAAGCATCCATCCAACAACAAAGAAACATATCCTCCTCCTCGTCGTCCAAGCTAATGTTTACTAGTAAAAACCTCAAATCGTCCACTGCTATCAGCAGCAGCCAAAACAAGCAACAAATAGGGTTTGGAGGAATTTCATCCTCTGTTACTATGAGCCCCATCGTCACGTTCCCTGATGAAGGAGGACCGTTTCACATAAACGGCTTCTCTCCTAATCTTGCCCTCACCCAGGGCCTTGAAAAGGATATCGAGATTCTTAACTCGCCAGCGTCGTCTCCAGAAGTTGAGAAGGCTATGACAAGATTTGGTTCTCGTATAAGTGCTTGTGTTGAAAGGCTGAAAACTGCTGCTGACGAGGAAGCAGTACAGCTACTAACTACAATGAACGATATTATCAGGAAAGCCTGGGCTGTTCCAACTAACGGCTACGAACTCGGGTTTAACTTGTGCAATATCCTGAGGAACAACGGCGGGATGGATATACTCATTAGCAACTGTTCTTCGGATAACGACGAACTCCGGTTCGCTAGTGCTCAGCTTCTGGAGCAGTGTTTATCAACCGAGAACCGAGGATACGTGGTAGAGAAAGGTCTGGACAGCGTTGTCTCCGTGGCCTACTCCTGCAGCATGAGAAACTCGGTTATTCACTCCCGTGTTGGCACGGGAATCCTTGAACACCTCTTTAAGCACTCGGTGACCACGTGTAGTGATGTCATAAGAATGGGGGGATTAAAAGCCATCTTATACGACTGTAGAAATTCGGATGTTGAAACTCTCCGTCATTGTGCCACTGCATTAGCTAACTTGTCATTATATGGGGGATCCGAGAACCAGGAAGCTATGATCAGACATAAAGTCCCCGTCTGGTTGTTCCCCTTAGCGTTCAACAATGACGACAATATCAAGTATTATGCCTGTTTGGCCATTACAGCTTTGGTAGCCAACAAAGAAATCGAAGCCGCAGTATTACGATCCGGAACACTGGATCTTGTTGAACCTTTTGTGTCCAGTCATAATCCTGAAGAGTTTGCCAACAGCACAGTGTCTCATGTCCACGGGCAATCCAAAAACTGGCTCCTTCGGCTGGTTCCTGTCCTGGACAGCAAGAGAGAGGAAGCCAGAAGTTTGGCAGCATTCCACTTTGCCATGGAGGCTGGGATTAAGAAGCGACAAGGAAACACAGCGGTAAGACAACAAATTGTTATTTTTACAATCTGCCTAAAGAAAGTTAGACCGATCCAATATTTATTTCAACAAGTCACAAGATTCAGTTTGGATATTATTCTGAGTTTCTTGTTGAGATCAGTATTACTGCTACTGGTGAAGGCAAAAACTGCAAAACACTATTGAAAAGGATATGTTTCATAAGCTACTAAATTGATTATATTTTCTTTGCTAGAAGTTTAATGTAATGTTTACTGGTTAACATTTTCACATTGAATTAAAGTTGAATAACCACTATTTATTGTTGCCCTAATAAATATGGAAATTGTATGAATTAAACTTAGTGCTGCCCAAACTTATATATATATTGGTGTGGGCTGGTGGTTATGGCGTTCGACTCGCAATCTGTGGCTTGCAGGTTCGAATACCACGTCGCTGAACATGCTCACTCTTTCAGTCGTGAGGGTGTTACAATGTGACAGTCAATCCCGCTATTTGTTGGTAAAAAGAATAGCCCAAGTGTTAGCAGTAAGTGGTGTTGACTAGCTTCCTTCTTTCTAGTTTATCACATAAAATGTAGCCCTAGAATTGGTGGTAGGTGATGTTGACTAGCTTCCTTCTTTCTAGTTTATCACATAAAATGTAGCCCTAGAATTGGTGGTAGGTGATGTTGACTAACTGCCTTCCCTATAGTTTATCACATAAAATGTAGCCCTAGAATTGGTGGTGGGTGATGTTGACTAGCTTCCTTCCAACTAGTTTATCACATAAAATGTAGTCCTAGAGTTGGTGGTGGGTGATGTTGACTAGCTGCCTTCCATCTAGTTTATCACATAAAATGTAGCCCTAGAGTTGGTGGTGGGTGATGTTGACTAGCTTCCTTCCAACTAGTTTATCACATAAAATGTAGCCCTAGAGTTGGTGGTGGGTGATGTTGACTAGCTTCCTTCAATCTAGTCTTTCACTGCTATATTAAACTCTGCCCTAGAATTATCGATGATGCATCAGCATTTAAGATACCCCAACAGTCGTAAGAGGCCTCAGGACTCTATATATGGATTAAATTTATCATTGCCTTCATTTATATTGAAATTGTTTGGACAAAATTTATTGTTGTACTAACTTATATTGATATTTTTTTAATTTTAATTTATTATTGCCATTGTAAGTTTTACTGCACTTTGTGTGGTTTGATGATTGGACTAACTTCAATTCGGTGCCATCTGTGGACTCTGTCACTTTGTATGAGTTCACCTTTGAAACAAGTGTTGTTAGTTTGGCAGACATCTTTAAAGCTGACATTCATATAATGATAGGTTAAGTCGGTCACAGTTGAGTACTTTATCTGCAGAAGACTAGACAGTTGCCAGAGTAACTAAAAAATAGGTTCCGTTTGTTTGTTTGTTTTTCTTAAATCTCACGCTAAACTGATCAGGGTTTATCTGCGCTAGCCGTCCCTAATTGTAAAGTGGTAGACTAGAGGGAAGGCAGCTAGTCAACACCTCCCACTGCCAACTCTTTTACCAACGAATAGTGAGAATGACCGTCATATTATAACGCCCTCAAAGAGTGAAAGGACAAGCATGTTTGGTGACGGGATTCCAAACCGCGACCCGCAAATTCCAAGTCGAGTGCACGAGGACAGGCCATAAAATCCAAGATGTCAGGCAAAAAAAGACTAATTTTCTGTACAGTTTAGGTTTCAACTGAGCTAAAAATCCTTATTTAAATCAAACAATTTCATGACACCTAAAAAGCTTACAGTATTAGGGTTGATAATCTATAAATACATATGTTGGTGGATTCTCACTTAAGTTAACACTAGAATTATTGTTCAGAAACACCCTCTATGACAAACTAGTCTGTTTATTGCCATAGTTCAACACTCTAACAGACCACAATATGTTTCTCTACAGTGTATTAACCTCTAATAATGTAGTCTTATCCGTTCTTCTGAGCTTGGCATTCGTTTTTTTTTTACGTTTGATTTTGTAACCAGGGGTACTTTTAGAATGATAACATCTTTGTCAGATATTCCACGAAATCGGAGCTGTTGAGGCACTGAAGAAGGTTGCTAGTTCTCCTAACGCCATTGCTTCTAAGTATGCTGCTCAGGCGCTCCAACTTATTGGAGAAGAGGTTCCCCACAAGTTGTCCCAGCAAGTCCCTCTTTGGACTGTTGAAGACGTCCGAGAGTGGGTAAAACAAGTAAGATGTTTTTGTTACTAACAAGCTTCTAGATACGTCGTTATTTACATTAAATACTTCAGGAATTAAAGGATAGCGGTAGTTCCAAGGACCCTACTTTCTTGAAAAACAATTGAATTCTTCATACGCGAATAACTAATGGATACTTGTAGATCATTGGTTCACTGATACATGAGGAGTTAGAGAATACTTGTAGATCATTGGTTCACTGATACATGAGGAGTTAGAGGATACTTGTAGATCATTGGTTCACTGATACATGAGGAGTTAGAGGATACTTGTAGATCATTGGTTCACTGATACATGAGGAGTTTGAGAATACTTATAGATCATTGGTTCACTGATACATGAGGAGTTAGAGGATACTTGTAGATCATTGGTTCACTGATACATGAGGAGTTAGAGGATACTTGTAGATCATTGGTTCACTGATACATGAGGAGTTAGAGAATACTTAAAGGTCATTGGTTCACTGATACATGAGGAGTTAGAGGATACTTGTAGATCATTGGTTCACTGATACATGAGGAGTTTGAGAATACTTAAAGGTCATTGGTTCACTGATGCATGAGGAGTTAGAGGATACTTGTAGATCATTGGTTCACTGATACATGAGGAGTTAGAGAATACTTAAAGGTCATTGGTTCACTGATGCATGAGGAGTTAGAGGATACTTGTAGATCATTAGTTCACTGATACATGAGGAGTTAGAGAATACTTAAAGGTCATTGGTTCACTGATACATGAGGAGTTAGAGGATACTTGTAGATCATTGGTTCACTGATACATGAGGAGTTAGAGGATACTTGTAGATCATTGGTTCACTGATACATGAGGAGTTAGAGGATACTTGTAGATCATTGGTTCACTGATACATGAGAATTTGGAGGCTACTAGGTGCACAGGAAATCAAAGATATATGTAAGTGATTGATACCTAAATATGCAAGAATTTGTAAATTAATGAATTTGGATTTCTCAAGGAAAACGTCTTAATATTTCCATTATGTTTATTTATTATAGCTAACATTTAATTATTTAGTTACATTCTGTTGAATTACTCTAGTTAACGTCTAATGATTTAGTTACATTATGTTGAATTACCCTAGTTAACGTCTAATGATTTAGTTGGTTACGTTATGTTGAATTACCCTAATTAACGTCTAATGATTTAGTTACATTATGTTGAATTATCCTAGTTAACGTCAAGATTTAGTTGGTTACATTATGTTGAATTACCCTAGTTAACGTCAAGATTTAGTAACATTATGTTGAATCACCCTAGTTAACGTCTAATGATTTAGTTGGTTACATTATGTTGAATTACCCTAGTTAACGTCTAATTATTTAGTTGGTTACATTATGTTGAATTACCCTAGTTAACGTCTAATGATTTAGTTACATTATGTTGAATTACCCTAGTTAACGTCTAATGATTTAGTTACATTATGTTGAATTACCCTAGTTAACGTCTAATGATTTAGTTACATTATGTTGAATTATCCTAGTTAACGTCTAATGATTTAGTTACATTATGTTGAATTACCCTAGTTAACGTCTAATGATTTAGTTACATTATATTGAATTACCCTAGTTAACGTCTAATGATTTAGTTACATTATGTTGAATTATCCTAGTTAACGTCTAATGATTTAGTTACATTATGTTGAATTACCCTAGTTAACGTCT
>NW_013672413.1:39804-46145 GCF_000517525.1 Limulus polyphemus
AGTTAACGTCTAATGATTTAGTTACATTATGTTTAATTCGAATAACCTGGAGATCGTAATGTTAGTTTGTAGGTAAACATTCAGTAAGCTTAACTTTAATTCGAATAACCTGGAGATCGTAATGTTAGTTTACAAGTAAACATTCAGTAAGCTTAACTTCATTACAAAGCCTAGACAATCTTGATATTAGTTTGAAGGTAAACTTTTAGAAAGCCTATGTTTATTTCCAAAAGCCTAAGCGATCTTATATTAGTTTAAAAATACATTTTCAGTAAGCCTAACTTCACCTCGAATAGCCTGAAGATCGCAATGTTAGTTTACAAGTAAACATTCAGTAAGCTTAACTTCATTAAAAAGCCTAGACAATCTTGATATTAGTTTGAAGGTAAACTTTTAGAAAGCCTATGTTTATTTCCAAAAGTCTAAGCGATCTTATATTAGTTTAAAAATACATTTTCAGTAAGCCTAACTTCACCTCGAATAGCCTGGGAGATTCGTATCCGATGTATACTATTATCTACACCACATTCTCTGGCCATCTGTTCCTCAGACAACAACAGTAAAGTGTCTTTATCCACACCACACTGCAACATAGGATAGGTGTATTGACTCAAATCCAAACCAAGGTCTTGCAGAAGGCGGTTTAAATTGGTAGAATCACAAGAAGAATAATCAGCCATTCGTTTTAAAAGACTCAATTCCCTGAGGAACCTGCGAGAAAAAGATAACGAGGGTTAGCATAAACATGTCTGTTGACTTTGTTATTTCAACAGTGCTTGAACTAACCGATTTACTTCCTTGATAATAACATGAACAAGTAGAACACTTGAACGTAGCAAAGAGATGATCAGGTAATAATGAAGAATACTTCATTAGAGAGTAATTGGTATATAGAAGAACATCCAGAAGACACACGTACAAATAAGTTAGTGTTTTGGAAACTGGCATTTGTGGAACTATAAAAATAAAGTATATTAGTTAATGAGTTACGTGTAGAATTTCCTCTTAGTGGAAACTATTCAATATTCAACTGTCCTACCTCTTCCGGAGGATTCCGTTTTTAATCCCAATATCTTCTTTCAGCATTTCTTCCGTTAGCTGAAGAAGGAGGTCGCCATCCACCCGACTGGTAGCGAACTCGTTACAATACTGAGAAAAGCTAATCTAGAAACAGAGATATAAATAGACCAACTAAATCATTATCTAGGATAATTCAACATAATGTAACTAAATCTTGACGTTAACTATGGTAATTCAACATAATCTAACTAAATCTTGACGTTAACTAGGGTAATTCAACATAATGTAACTAAATCTTGACGTTAACTAGGATAATTCAAGTTAGGCTTACTGAATGTTTACTTGTAAACTAACATTGCGATCTCCAGGTTATTCGAATTAAAGTTAGGCTTACTGAATGTTTACTTGTAAACTAACATTGCGATCTCCAGGTTATTCGAATTAAAGTTAGGCTTACTGAAAGTTTACCTACAAACTAATATGAATGTTAAAGTTGGTTGTTAGTAATTTGTCAGTGGATCAAATTCTCTCCTCGGAAGTAAGTCCTATCGGCTGTAGCTTTGGTTTCCCTAGTGTCAGCTCTGCGAAATAATTAAGTGCAGTTTTCATATAAAAGTCATTTTTAACCACCAGTTGATAGAAGAGATGCCAATGCGGATTTTTTTGGGGAGGGGGCAAATTATTACGGAGGCCTAGTGGTACCTGGAAGCGTATAGATCTTTTAAAGTGAAAATGCGGTAATATGTTGCCTTACATTGGGTTGAACTGTAGCTTTTCAGAACCCCTAGTAGAAGCATAAGAATGATATCTTACTGTCAGATTCTTCTAATTCTTGTTGGGGGGGGGGTGTAATTATCGTCATTTCCCCTACAATTAACGTCCCTTGCTCCCCTCCAAGTTTATCACTAATAGGATTAGGATATGTCAGAGTCAAGTTGTCTGCCTTTCTGTTTGTAGCATATTACTATAAACAGTGATTTTAAAGTCGTTTAGTTCGTGATTTAGCCCGCAGCGATACGTCTCAACACTGATAACGCTAAAAGTTGGGTTTCGGTATCCGTGATGTGTTGAACAACAACAAAATCCCGTCTGTTATAATATTTAGAGATTTGAACTTTTATATATTTGATTCACTTGCTAAGTCAAACCTGTGTTTCCTGAGTTCGAAAGGGACTTTTTGAGAAATAATATGTTTGTCCGAAATTTATCAAGAAACATCGAACTGGCACTTAACTCATAATTTCCACCACAATAACTGTCACGTGACCTAATGTTATTTTCGAAATTCAAAGCTTAACGTAATACATCGTCAGTTTCATGATATTGGAAATTCTAACGAACTATAAGGGTTTTACGTAACGTTTCTTTTCATTTTTAACATCATTTACGTGTTAATATGAGCTAACTGAAAACAGATATAATGTCATTAAACGCGTTCTTTTTTTCATCCAAAGTGACTGTTGTTTTGACTAAAAACTGTTTAAACAGAAGGTTCGTTTAAACAGAAGGTCCGGTTTAAACAGAAAGTCCGGTTTAAAAACTGGAATGAAAAATTCAAATTGTACGGATGTTGAGTACGTTGATATTAAACCGATTTTGGAGCCTCGCCATGTCGTTACAATACACGTCGCCACGTCTGGTCGTGTTCTATCTGACGACCGTGCATCTTGATAATAGCCCTGCAGCGTAGTTTCTATTGCAAAAGGCTTCATCGTAAGGCTGTTAATTCCACGATGCTTTCCATTATATATCTAGTGTAGAACAACGCCCGTTTCAACAGTCCGAACGCACAGATTTCCCATAGCGCTGCGTCCGGCGACTGGAATTCCAATAAACACTATCTGATATCAACTAATCTTGAAATTAGAAGCAGAGCGCCCACATGGAAACATTGACAAGATAAAAGGGGTTACTTTCACAACTGCGATACAAGTGTCTATATAACTAGGGTAACCACGATAAGTTTGGGAAATGTGTTTTTGTTTAATTACCGAGACAAAGCAACATGGCTGAAGAGGGACATCTTGTCCCTGCTTCTGTACAAAGATACTCTACTTTTAAAAACTGGCGTATGTGTCCCTTATCTAAAAAATCTAAAAGTTAACCCGTGTGTCCTCAACCTTTAAAATACAGAAATTGGACTTACTGTCCTCAACCATTAAAATACAGAAATCGGACTTACTGTCCTCAACTTTTAAAATACAGAAATTTGACTTACTGTCCTCAACTTTTAAAATTGGACTTTGTGTGCTCACCCTATAGAGTACAGAAATTGGACTTTGTGTGCCTATAGAGTACAGAAATTGGACTTTGTGTGCTCACCCTATAGAGTACAGAAATTGGACTTTGTGTGCTCAACTCTAAAACCTTCGTCGTTTCTAGGATTTTATTTTTGGTCAAATAAAACGTGATGTATCTAATTACGTGCTAAATTGGAATAACTTCGTCTAAAGAGTGTTTCAAAAGTATTAGCTATGTCACGATGACCAACATATTTAGAGAAGTTTTTAACTCCGTTTCTTCCTCACACGTAAAACTTGACGTTTCCATAGAGAATCTAATAGATGTCTGAGTTTAACGAGGACAAGTAAGTGTCAGGAGCAGGATGTAAAGGATGGCTAGATTGATGTAACATCTGCTGTCTATGTACAGTGTACTTGACTGACGCAGGCCAACACAAGTAAATAATTATTTCCAACTTTTTTTCTTCTTTCTTTTAAACTTGTGGAACTAAAATTGAAGAAAGTTTTTATCTAGTATATTGTGATTGGTCGACGTGAAGTAGCAACTAACGTCTTGTTCTTCACGAACTTTAACCTTTCAATGTACTACACTTAAGAAAATCGTACAAAATTTCGTTTTCTTACATGTCTTTTTTTTTTTGAATATTTGAGAGTCATTTGTGGTTTTCTGGTCCTAAAAATATAATAAACTAAATATAGGGATGGAATGTTTATCAGAAAGTTCAAGATATGACGTCAATTCGGAGGACTTTTGATTTAAATATGATTATATAATAACGTTTCAGTATTTTTAGAGAGAGGCCTGAAGAGAATATTAAATTCATCCTTGAGGAGGGAAAGTTCAATGTGTCATGCAAGTCTTCCCTTAGAAAGTAAAAGTTCGTCTTATTTTAAGAGTAAACCGTGTGTTTAAAAAGGATGTAGCTCTAATTACACGACGTTCAAATTTTCAAGCTGGTTGAAACATTTTTCAGCATTTTAAGCTGTCATAAATGTCAACCTAATAACTTTCTTGCAAGTTTTGTTGGACTGCAAGGGGCTGAATGACGTCATTGTTGCACACAGACCAAAAGTTTTGTAACTTGTTTGTGAATTAATGACCAGAGGGAAGGCAAGCAATCAGCAGCACCCTACCACCCACCATCTACGCTAAGGGACTGGTTGTCACGCTTATAACGTATCCACATCTTCAACTACGGAGAATGCTTTGTTCTATGGCAAGGATTCGAACCCGGCTCACCTGCTATAAAATAAACTTTCAGTAAAGGAATAGAAGCGTTCAGAAACTTTAAAAGATTTTGCCAGATCAATGTCTTATGTAGATTAGACGTACATTAGTTTATAAAATATTGTCAGAGAGAGACTGTTTTTCTTAATTTTATATAAAATGTTTTACTTCTTACCCATGCCTTATTTAAACTTCATTCAAATCCGCGTGTTGAGAACTTCATTGAATCTTTAGGACGTAACAGGAATGTCTCAGGACATCCAGTGTAGCCTCGACTTTAGGACGTAACAGGAATGTCTCAGTATCTCCAGTGTAGCCTCGACTTTAGGACGTAACAGGAATGTCTCAGGACATCCAGTGTAGCCTCGACTTTAGGACGTAACAGGAATGTCGCAGGCTGTCCAGTGTAGCCTCGACTTTAGGACGTAACAGGAATGTCTCAGGCTGTCCAGTGTAGCCTCGACTTTAGGACGTAACAGGAATGTCTCAGGCTCTCCAGTGTAGCCTCGACTTTAGGACTTAACAGGAATGTCTCAGGCTCTCCATTGTAGCCTCGACTTTAGAACTTAACAGGAATGTCTCAGGCTGTCCAGTTTAGCCTCGACTTTAGGACTTAACAGGAATGTCTCAGGCTGTCCAGTGTAGCCTAGACTTTAGGACGTAACAGGAATGTCTCAGGCTGTCCAGTGTAGCCTCGACTTTTGGACGTAACAGAAAAGTCCCTCCATTATAGCCCAGAGTTTTGGACGTAACAGGGACGTCTCAAACCAGGGACAATATAAAATGTTCATGACCTTTGATTCTACCCGTTAATTAACTACCTGTGAAAATACATGATAGCCCTAAGGTTGTTGGGAGAATCATACGTGTGCTTCTAGCAGTCGAGCTATGCTGATTGGGTGTGGCGCGTTTGGGAGAGCGGGGCTGTAAAAAGGGGATGTAAGGGCGTACAACATTTTTTGGTAATGGCCTTGTTTCCTCGTCCTGTTAGGTACGTTGAAAATATTTTCAGTATTTCTACTCTAGGGCATGTGACGGTTGTTTTACGAATATTGTGACATTAGAACAATGTACTGTACACCGACTGGGGAAGAGTTCTCAGGTTAAGTTCATATGTACTGGTAACATTTTATTGTTGTATGCATCTAGATAAGACTCGCAGTACTGAATGTTAACCATTTCTGGATAAGTGAAAATAAAGCAAGAAAAAAATAATAATCGGGATGTTTTTAATCTACAGTGTATTGTACATTCAGTTTAATGAAGTATATCACCACACTTCATTAGTTAACATACATTCAGTAGAATAAGGTATATCACCACACTTCATCAGTTAACATACATTCAGTAGAATAAGGTATATCACCACACTTCATCAGTCAACATACATTCAGTAGAATAAGGTATATCACCACACTTCATCAGTTAACATACATTCAGTACAATAAGGTATATCACCACACTTCATCAGTTAACATACATTCAGTACAATAAGGTATATCACCACACTTCATCAGTTAACATACATTCAGTTTAATAATGTATATCATCACACTTCATCAGTTGCTAACCTTTCACCCAATGTTCTGTGTCTATAAATGTGTATTCTATAAACACACATATTGCTAACCTTTCACCCAATGTTCTGTGTCTACAAATATGTATTCTATAAACACACATATTGCTAACCTGTCAACCAATGTTCTGTGTCTATAAATATGTATTCTATAAACACACATATTGCTAACCTGTCAACCAATGTTCTGTGTCTATAAATATGTATTCTATAAACACACATATTGCTAATCTGTCAACCAATGTTCTGTGTCTATAAATATGTATTCTATAAA
>NW_013672413.1:46980-48164 GCF_000517525.1 Limulus polyphemus
CAGTTATGTATTTGTGAAGTAGGTTAAGTTAGGTTTAAACTGTGGAAGAATTTCTTACATATTCGAACTGAAACGTTCTGTTTGAAAAGTTCAAGTTTGATGTTATTTCTGGTATTTGTTTGGCAGGTGGTAAAAAGCGTGACTCACGACTGTACAATCTATTGTTAACTCGTGTTTTCACAAGATCTGATATATTAAGCCTTTCATCTTTCTTTGGGCTCCAGGTCTAATCGTGATGGTTTCTCTATCCCAAAGTAGTACCTGTATTAGATATAATAATTCTGAAAGAAGTGACAATCCCTCGTGATCTTCAGTAATAAAGTAACACGTATTGAAGTTACAACTACCCCACACATTACGTTCATTTACAGTAATCTGAGAGCTAAATTTGGACCGTGGAGTGAATCATACCCTTGCTATGCAAAATTTATGTAACTTCGAGATATTTAAAGACAGATGTTTATCGCGACTGTTTCGTAGTTCTATCTTTACAGAGAATGTTATACTATTTCAAAAACACTACAGAAGACATGGCAACTTCCCATTTCCACCCATCCGGGTGACTATGTACATGCGCAAACTTCTCAATGTGCTACTGCGCAACAAGTACAGCGATTGTGATATATACGTTTGTATTTTAAAACTTGTTATTTGGGCTCATTGATAGCAGTATGTTACCATGAAAACCTAATTTGTATCCATTAAACAGACACGCCATCTCCATGTCTTATGTCTTTGTCTATATAATGATAGTGTAAAGATTAGAGATTTGGTCTGTTTATTATATCTTTATGCAACAATATCAGTAGTGTAAAATTAGCGGATTTGGTCTGTTTATTATATCTTTATGCAACAATATCAGTAGTGTAAAATTAGCGGATTTGGTCTGTTTATTATATCTTTATGCAACAATAGCAGTAGTGTAAAATTAGCGGATTTGGTCTGTTTATTATATCTTTATGCAACAATAGCAGTGGTGTAAAATTAGCGGATTTGGGTCTGTTTATTATATCTTTATGCAACAATATCAGTAGTGTAAAATTAGCGGATTTGGTCTGTTTATTATATCTTTATGCAACAATATCAGTAGTGTAAAATTAGCGGATTTGGTCTGTTTATTATATCTTTATGCAACAATATCAGTAGTGTAAAATTAGCGGATTTGGTCTGTTTATTATATCTTT
>NW_013672414.1:0-9721 GCF_000517525.1 Limulus polyphemus
AACAGTTCTAAAGTATCCTGTAGCAGATACTGTGTACCATTTTAACCCAGTAAGTTCTGTGATGAACAGTTCTAAAGTATCCTGTAGCAGACACTGTGTACCATTTTAACCCAGTAAGTTCTGTGATGAACAGTTCTAAAGTCTCCTGTAGCAGACACTGTGTACCATTTTAACTCGGTAAGTACTGTGATGAACAGTTCTAAAGTATCCTGTAGCAGATATTGTGTACCATTTTAACAAAATAGGTATGTAACATTGTTAACAATAGACAGTTCTTGTATCACCTGATGTGTTCATTTCAGCTCATAATGTATTTTATACCAGTTGTTGTACACTTTTGTTTTTAGGACTTCAAGCCTCCCAAGAAACCCTTTAGAAGAATGAACTACACAGATGCATTAGTGTATCTAAAAGAACATAACATAACTAAAGATGATGGAACATTCTACAAGTTTGGTGATGACATTCCAGAAATGCCCGAACGAAAAATGACTGATCAGATTAATGAAGTAAGCGTGATTATCTTGTACAAGGGGGATATTTCTTTTTTTACAAGTCTGTTATATAATATTTGCTCACAAACCGAAAATATTTTAACATGTAATATTTAAATTTCTCAACATCATGTCATCATACAAAGTGCATTTCGTAAACCAACAGTATTGGAAATAATTACGGAAACAAGAAATGAAATAAGTATAAAATGGAAATATTTCTCCACTATCCCACTAAACATCAACTATTAAACTCATCCTCATCTTACTTGTGATGCTCAATATTAAACATCAGAAGAATGGGCCAGTCAATATAGTAATCATTGTAATATAAACGTTAACAGGGTTAAGTAAGACTTGTGGAATGGAGCTGCTGAGGCTCATCTGATATCAGAGAGAAATCCTAGACTTAGGAGTGTATAACATCTTTAGTGAACAGGATTCTATAAACTAAACATCATATAATGGTTTAAATAAATCTCCTGAAGCACTCATTGTTTTAAAAATTTGTTTCTTTAATTTCTAGCCAATTATGTTATGTCGTTTTCCTGCCGAGATAAAATCCTTCTACATGCCGAGGTGTCCCGAGGACCACAGATTGACTGAATCTGTAAGTATAGTCATTTTATTTTGTATGTCAAGTTGCTTTTGTATTGTTATTATTAAGTCAAACAGCTTGCAATTTTCATGAATATATTTATTTGTGTACTTTTAAGTAGAAAAAAAAAGTAATTGAGAAACAATAATATATAAGTTATAATAATAGCATGTTTACAACCTCTTGATATTTGATTAACAAGATCGTCATAATTACATGTAGAATGTTACATGAAAAATTAGAAGAATTACATTAACATACCCAGGTAAGAATATATT
This sequence comes from Limulus polyphemus, assembly GCF_000517525.1. NCBI lineage: Eukaryota > Metazoa > Arthropoda > Merostomata > Xiphosura > Limulidae > Limulus > Limulus polyphemus. Next base: position 1,371 of record NW_013672414.1, read on the forward strand.
CTAAACTTAATTAAAATAACAAAAGATAATAACACGGTCTGAGTAAAATTAGAAATGCTACTCAGTACTTCACTTATTCTCCCACTTCCTTTAATTAATTATTGTCGAAGTTTAAAACATCTGGTTCTTCTTTCCCCCGATATCCTAATTACCGCAAAAGGACCAGCAGTTTGCTAACCTCTCTCTTTTGGTTCTCCTTGTTAAGGTTGATGTTCTGATGCCTGGTGTTGGGGAGATCGTTGGTGGATCTATGAGAACTTGGAAGCTGGATGAGTTGATGGAAGGATTTAAACGTAATGGAATTGACCCTAAGAACTATTACTGGTATACTGACCAGGTAAGTAAGGTTGATCTACCAGTTTTAACTAAACACTATGATGTATCCTTACAACACTCACTAGTCACGTACGATTTGGTTTAGTGTTATGACCAAATACAGAAGCGTTAGTTTTAACTAAACACTATGATGTATCCTTACAACACTCACTAGTCACGTACGATTTGGTTTAGTGTTATGACCAAATACAGAAGCGTTAGTTTTAACTAAACACTATGATGTATCCTTACAACACTCACTAGTCACGTACAATTTGGTTTAGTTATGACCAAATATAGAAGCGTTAGTTTGATAACACTTGTGATGGTGGTGGAATTATAACAACAAGGTAACATAACACCTCTTCCCACACTGTAACTTATACCACGGTGTTATAATTCCACCACCATCACAAGTGAAGATTGGTAGGTGATGTATCCTTCTTATACAGATACCTCCAAAACTGGGATACATCTTATATTTTCCCACACTGTAACTTATACCACGTGAAAACGGAAAGTAGCTGTTAAAAAAATTATTTTTTATATCTATAAAACACCCAACTCCACATATATATTCTCTGTTAATTAATTATTTACTTTTGCACTTTGTAGCACAAGTGAAGAGAAGTAAAGATTGGTAGGTGATGTATCCTTCTTATACAGATACCTCCAAAACTGGGATACATCTTATATTTTAATTAAAGATTATTATTAGTCTTATTGTAATGTAAATCACACCATAATAAGTTTACTGGTTTAAAAATACATCTTACCTCTTCCTGGTTTTTGAAATACTTCTCAGAGTAATTTTTAAAGAACATGTGATTTCTTATTACCATTGAATTAGTAAGTTTATGAACAGATTATTTGTCTTTAATCATGCATGTTGTTTACTGTTTTCACTATAAGTCACTACATATGTTGGTTTAGTAACTTGATAGCTGCAATCAGAAACTACTGACATTGTCAGTAATCAAATGTAGAATGTAGTTTTTAAGTTAAAGGGTCTGGTCTATAGATAATCATGACTTGTTTTTATTTAGGTTTATCGGAGCTTCAGCATCAAATATAATTTGAAACAACAGATATCCAAGTCTAAATTAACTTATTACTGAAGGTTTATGTATCCCCAAAGAAGAATAAGTTAAAAAAATAATATTTAACATCAGCGTGCAAATAGAGGTAGATTAGAGAGAATGTTACTACAATGAAAAGTTAGTTATTAAGTCATCAAGTTGAGTATCTTGTTTAAAGTTTTTAACCTTTGTTGACAAAATTACCATTGGAAAAACATCTCTCTTCAAAGTGAATAAGACATTAAGGTGTACAACGGTCAACAAAACGTGGGTAGAGACAGGCATCTCTGATGTGGTAACGGTCGAGGAGCCACGTAACAAACCTTTCAAATCCCAGGCCATAACCTCCATGGGGACAACTTCCATACTTTCGCTGTATATCAAAGAAAAAATAGTTAACTGTTAACTATATAACACTATTATAAAGTTATGTAGCCTTTTATCATTAGATACAAGTAGTGTAACAGCTTGTCTATCTGAAACATTAACACACTTTCACACATCTAATATAACATATTATTAACAGTATGGCAAGCAGCAGTGTACAGTTGTGTATTTTGTTATATTGATACGAGAGTATCGTCATGGTGGCCTTTAGCCGCTCGTGCGAAGCTCACACGTTGCACCAACATCCCTGCTCTCGCTATAGTGTAGATGAGAAACATAATTGGGGTGTGTTGGATTTTACAGTTTTTCTGGCTACTGCCTTTGTAGATTTTGCTACATCCCTAAAACACTCGTAGAATAAGCAATTTCAAAAGTCATTTAATCCTGTATTATTATTAGTTGATAGCACTAATCATCCGTCACTTGACTCACCATAGCACTAATCATCCGTCACTTGACTCACCATAGCACTAATCATCCGTCACTTGACTCACTATAGCACTAATCATCCGTCACTTACCAAAACAATATTGCCTGAATTTGCACTTGACATATTCTTGTGGAAAGATGCATTTCAAAATTCCTAGCACAAGCATGTACATAAAAGTCAAATGCAATTTTCATTTTATCTAAGTTATTAGAACAATTTAAAAATACTATTCTTATTTTAGTTCAAAAGAATGAAGGAGCAAGTGCACTTGACTCACTATAGCACTAATCATCCGTCACTTGACTCACTATAGCACTAATCATCCGTCACTTGACTCACTTAAGATGAAACTAATTTTCCTTCTTCTTTGAAGAAATGTATAAAATGCACTGAAAACTTGGCCAATTTTCTTCCAAACACCAAAGTACATGTTTTGTACAAGTGTGAAAACACTAGAACAGTAACTTCAGAATAAGCAAGGTTAGAGCATTTTACTTTTTGATGAGATTAACCAAAACACCAACTGTTTATAACTTTCATATACTATTGCTCACATAAGTTTTGAAAATATTAAAGAGTTCAAATAAACACATTAGTTATTAATTGATGATTGTAATTATAGTATAGCAGAGCTAGAAAGATCTAGATATCTTAAACAATGTGATAACTCTGATATAATTCATGGAACGTGCGTATTGAAGTATAATATTTGACATCTCTGTGCTGCTCAAACTTCAACACGATAGTCAACTTCATGACTTTCCATTGTAGTAACATTTTCTCGCTGATGTTAAACATTGTTTTTGTTTGGGTTAATTTAGATTTATATATATCCTGGGATTTCTGTTGATCTTCCAGGAAATGGAAATAAACATCAAGCATTGTTAATTGACTTCACAAATAATTTTTATTTTTTAAATTCTGCGTACTGTACATAAAGAATTTGGGTTTAGTCTATCATCCATTTTTCAGTCTTTGTTTCTATACATCTTACAAGGCCTGTCCCTAGAATTGAGAAGTCTTCCAATATTGCTTCAATATTTGGTACTATATTAGCTTCTCCGTCTTTAGTACTACCCTTAATCATTCGTCCACCAATGTGAGAGATCTGGAAACAGAATTATCAGTGCTTAAAAACATGTTAAACATTGTATTTTTTAACTTATTCTTCTTTGGGGATACATAAACCTTCAGTAATAAGTTAATTTAGACTTGGATATCTGTTGTTTCAAATTTTATTTAATGCTGAAGCTCCGATAAACCTAAATAAAAACAAGTCATGATTATCTATAGACCAGTGCCTTAAAAACTACATTCTACATTTGATGAATGACAATGTCAGTAGTTTCTGATTGCAGCTATCAATTAGCAGTTTTTAAATGGTGATGAGTCAAGTTACTAAACCAACATGTGTAGTGACTTATAGTGAAAACAGTAAACAACATGCATGATTAAAGACAAATAATCTGTTCATAAACTTACTAATTCAATGGTAATAGGAAATCACATGTTCTTTAAAAACATTGTCTATATTTGACAAAAATATAAGCTTAATGATATATGTATTTTATTAAGGAATTACATATATTAATATTATACTGTTACAATTATCATTTATGGTAGAGAGGGAGTTTCTTTCTCGATGACTTTTGGTGTCAAAAAGCTATATATCCTTAAAACTGTGAATGGTAGTCATTTCAAATTTGTGGTTAAGACATCTGAAAATATAAAGAAATGATCCAAATCGCTTTAAGGTAAAGATAACAGTAAGATCGGTTTGTCGGAGAGATCACTATAATTTGTTATTGTGGTTATAACAGTTTAGAAGGTCGGTATTTAAGTGCTGAATGTGTAGTGTCAGAAATGGCACTGCCTTACCTTGAAAGGTTTGGGTTCAAAAGCGAAAGGCTTCCACAGGACACCAACAAACTCGCCGCCAAAATGATCATAGAAAAATAATGCAAATTCTTTGTCTCAATAAGAATGTTTACTAATCACATGATCGTGACACAGCATATGATTTTAAGTAAGAGATGTGGGCAGAAGTTATTATTACCAACATTATAAAAAAAAACAATTCTTGAGATTGGTGGATAAGCCTAGAAAAGTTTTAAGTTGCGTAAGTAAAATTTCTACGTTCCTGTTGAAGTTTTTACTGTTATGTCTTTGTTTTTGAAAGGTAAGTTTAATCGTACTCAACTAAAATTTATCTTTCCTAGGAATGTTTTGGTAAGAAACAAACAAACAAATGGTTACACGTATAGTTGTATTATGACTTCATCACCACACATTCCTGAATTATGAAGTTCACTACAAGGAAGAATAAAATATTGTATGTCTGATTTTTTTTTTACTCTTCTACCAGAAATAAATTATTGAATCTTTCTATGTATACATATTCCTAGAGTCAGTTCTTAAAATATAGAAAGATTGACAATAAAAATGGTACGAGGATTGTAGTTGTATTTAGAACAAAAGAGGTAACTCTAGGATATCGAATTAAATTCCTACATTATGTGATTGATGAAATAAACAAATTAGCATACGTTTAATTCTTTTAAATATTTAACAACTGGGTCATAGTCAACTACTGGCAGCTTTTCATCCTTAGAGTATTTGTAAGGTTCACATTTTGACAAAATCTTTCCTTCTTGATAATCAACTCCTAGGTGGCGCTTCGGGATTTGTAGTGGGCGTAAGTGAATGATAACATCGTACAGATCCAACGGTGGTCGAAAAATGAGCTGTAAAATACATAATTATCAGTATTAAAGACAAATGTGGTTTTTCTTATTATAAATCAACACGCTGAACTGCACCCACCAGTGAAATATAGAAACATAATTATCAGTATTAAAGACAAATGTGGTTTTTCTTATTATAAATCAACACGCTGAACTGCACCCACCAGTGATATATACAAACATAATTATTACTAGCTAAATGTAAAAAACAATGAACAGGATAAAAAGATACACAGACTGAATAATTTCCTATAATTCTAGAGATATTTATAGGACTAATGAGTTCTTTCTCAGGTCTGAAACGTTTATTATTAATCAGACTTCAACCGTATTAAATCTGCTTGTCAGAGTTGCAGTATAAGATTTTTCTAAACTCATCAGTAAACATAATCAATCAGATTATTTCAAGCTTTTTTTCACAGGAATACTTTCCACAAATACAGAACCTTCCTTATAAACCGGGTGAGTAATACAGCACAAAATAAAATCATAACCAGGCTGTAATCTGTTGGTGGTAAAACTATTATGGCTAGCTGCCATCACCTGTAATTTTGAATTACTGACCAGGAAGGTAGCCAGTCGACAGCACCCATCATCCATGCTTGGTGATTGACTGTCACTCTTGTAATGCACCTGTAGCTTATAGTGTGGGGAATATTTTGTGGTATTACATGGAATCGAACCAGAAACGCCAGCTCCAAAATCCAGAGCCCTACCAACCCATGCCCTGAAACTATTCAACATGTTAACAAACTGCCCAAAACTCTGTTAAAAAGAAGAATAGATAGAGTTTGGTTATACAGCCAATCAAGTTTTAACAACAGAAGTTTGCTTCTGTACATTGATTTATTTCATCTTTAAATACCCATGGTAACAACTTTTATTTGGAAATAACTGGAACTATTTAAATAAGAAAGCTATTATTTACTGAATTAGTACAATCAAACAATAGTACAACCTGTTAAGCCTTCAGACATTAAGGCTTGTTGATATCTTTATGGGAAACATTTCAATAAATTGGAAAGATATGTCAACCATTGGAATTATTATTTAAAGTACAAGAAATGTTAAATGATCCTAAATTATATTAATTTATACGGCATTATTACATCACAAACTGCAGACTGGTGTAAACATTAGGGTAAAGATGTATCAAAAGCCTGAGTTCTCACAGTACCAACTACGAAACTGCACGTTTTTAAGTACCGAAAAAAGTTGCGAATTTTTGCAGCAAGCATTATATATAATGTACAAAAAACATTAACTTCGGCATTTTTACAAGTTTGTGCATTATACAAAAAAAAAAACTGTTAAATAAATACTGAAAAACAGACCCTAATGTCCATCTCAGATGACTCTTTCAGCTGTTTCTCTAGTGTTGCTAACGCCTCTTTTGCCAGAATTGTCAAACGGTGAAGAATTCGAGTAGATGGACTATGTCGTGTCCATGTGGAGACCACCTTGTCCTGTGGAATGGCAATGAACATGGGAGGTAGGGTGGGTCTCTGAGATGTGAAAGTCTTTTGAATCTCCACAAAATCTTTCTCTTGAAGAAAAAGTAATTGAAAAGAAATTATGCAATAATTAATAAAATAAAAAGTAAAATATCAAATCTATTTCATAAAACAGCATTCTACAGCTTCATTCTTAAAGAAAATTATGTTTTAACTTTCAACCTATGTTCCTTTTACTCATAGTAAAAAATAGAACTTTAATTAAATGGGACAAAAGATACAAAGTTTTTTTGTCGTTAAGTTTCTTCAGTTTTTTCATATCAATTTTCGGTCATCCTTATGTCACATACTAACTGACATAAAATGCTAGGTGGTTCAAAAACTACTTGGTCCACTTATTCTTATCTTTCAGCCTTTTAAAGTTAATGTATAAAGCACGTAATACATATTGACAAAGTAAGTTATGGAATTATCCATATACAAGAGGTTTCATTATCGGTACAACTATCTTCTGTATTTTAAACAACATGTGAAAACTACTGCACAATATTTTAACTAACCACATTCCTTAAAGTGTAATCTGAACCATTTTGAAGGAAATGTTCATTATCGGTACAACTATCTTCTGTATTTTAAACAACATGTGAAAACTACTGCACAATATTTTAACTAACCACATTCCTTAAAGTGTAATCTGAACCATTTTCTTATCTTTACAAACAATTCTGACCATTAAGCAACAATGTATAAAGTACTCACATAAAAAATGTTTTCTTTAAATTTTCACAATATTTTTATTTTATCCTATTCTTATGCTCATCTTTTAAAAACCAATGCTATGCTTAACAGTATACTGAACATAGTGAATCACGTTATTTAAAGGTAAAACAAGCTTACTAATAATTATTAATAATGTATTTTACTTAATGTGTCAATATTAGCTTGTCAAACAATTAAATGCATCATCGGTGATTCTTTAACGACTTTCAATTAATTGTCTTTTAACTTTCTTTTTTTTTTTTACTGAAGAAATAGCTAACCAAATTGCATGAACCTTAAGAGAAATTTTCTAAATAGTATCAATTTTTGAATTTTAAACAATCATATAACTTGACCTACTTTTTCTATAATTCTTTTGTGAAATTTCCAAATTTTTGAAACCAAAAACATGACAAATACCTTTTCAAATCATTCAGTCATTTGGTAATTAACAAAAAAAAACTCACTTTTGAATTCATTGTTTAAGTTTAATATAAGTGGAGAAGTCTGCCAGTCATGGTTACTGAGTAAGAATAAAAACCTAAGAAAGGCTACTTGCGGTGACCTGATAACAGAAAATATAAGCAAAATTACTTCAAGTTACTAAAAACGTTTATTAAATCTTCTGATAAATTAGTTAGCAAAAGACAGAGATAATTGGTTTTAATTTTAAATTCAATCCTATTTAAATGCAAGAAAACACTAAATTATGTGACAAAAGGAAAATGTTAAAAAACGTTTCTATTTATTAACATTCTTAAAACAGAAAAGTTCAGTTCTGAATTGTAATCTTGAATTATTTTATATGTTAGAAAAAAACTTCCTTTCACAGATCAATTAGAGAAAAAGGAATGGATGAAGTACGCATGATACGTCAAGGATATTTAAAATTTGTCTGTAGTTACTTTCAAAGCTAAATGTACTCATGATACGTCAAGGATATTTAAAATTTGTCTGTAGTTACTTTCAAAGCTAAATGTACTCATGATACGTCAAGGATATTTAAAATTTGTCTGTAGTTACTTTCAAAGCTAAGCGTACGCATGATATGTCAAGGATATTTAAAATTTGTCTGTAGTTACTTTCAAAGCTAAGCGTACACATGATATGTCAAGGATATTTAAAATTTGTCTGTAGTTACTTTCAAAGCTAAGCGTACACATGATATGTCAAGGATATTTAA
>NW_013672414.1:10555-12864 GCF_000517525.1 Limulus polyphemus
AATAAAACAAAGTAGAAAATTTAGGATAATGTTGTGTATACACCAGTTACAGGAAATGTTAAAAATTTTGTCGAAACGTTGTACATTTGCTGTCATGTTAAACTTATATTAAAGTTTTTCTTCATTACCCATTTAAGCCGTCTCCAGCCATTATTAGTCTCAAAGTGGATTCCTCGTCATCGAATTTGAATTCATTAGTAGTTGTTCACATCACATACTGTAAGGTCATAAACGGGTGGGAAACAAGAGGCTGTATTGTAAAAGTAAACAAAAATCTTGCTTAAAACTTACCCAGGCACTGTGAATGGTGTGGGTGCAAGAAACAGGTGAGAAACAAGTAATTCAATACAAACATCACTGATATGATCTCCAAGTAACTGTGAATTGATCCAGCGCTTGGCAAGTCTACAACTTGCGCTAAAGATGCTGTGTTGGGCATGGAGCCTAAAGGGTAAACTTCACTTTAATGGAACTAAAAATTGTCACTTATTATTAACTGAGACTAAATTTTATTAATCACAATTAAAAAGTTCAAGAATTTTTTAAATATTTTGTTCTTGTAGAAAATTATCAAATTTCTATGTATGCTTTTACTGCATTTTTAAACAATAACTATTAACCATACAGTATTATTAACTTTGTCAAATCTAGGAAGTCTTAGATTTAAGTTGCCTTGTAGGATTAATTAATTTCATTATAAATCCCAAGTTTATTCATAAAGAAAACCCTACAGGAAAAAGCCTAAAACTATTTCTAATACTTTAAGTGGGCTTGGCTTTGTGGTTCGTGAATCAGACTACGAATCTGAAGTTCAGTGATTTGCATTCATAACTGCCCAAATAAATCACACCCTACACTTTGGGAGTGTTATAAGAGTTAAATAAACTTTATGTTCTAGTATATTAATCTAAGGCTTGATATCTATATGTGGCTGTTGAAAAACTAAAAATAATTATATTTTTATTGGGAAAATTTATTAATTCTAAAGCTGGATTTAATCCAGAAAAAGTTTTGTTTTTAAACATCATATTCAGAAAAATGACTTACTCCACAATAAATCGTAAGAATATAAAAAGTTACACACAATAACAGGCTTAAAAATTAATGCTACAAATAGGGGCATAGGTTGCCGCCTATAGCACACAAACTGTCTGATGTAAAGGTATTAAGATGTCACTTTCATTTTGTATTGGCTTTACGTATTTTGCTACTGAAATTTTCACCCAGTTTTGGCAGTTATAGAGGTGGTGTGGGTCCAAGTTAAGTTTCTCTAACAACACTCGTTGAAACTGGTTCAGCCAGTTTCTCACAACACCAGACAGATGGACAAGTCTGCTTTATAAGTATAGATATGCATGTCTTCTTATCTTTAAACTTTCTAAACATTAAACAAATAATTTCTCTAGTTCCTCATTAACAAAAAAATATATGTATGAAATTTTCCTGTGATTTTTTTTATCGACTTTACTTACCCCTGCAAAGTGCTGGTCAACTTAGGCAATAAAACGGTCTGTCGTTCAAGATTCTGAGACTCTTCAGTGTCTTTCACAGCTACTATGCCTTCTGGTGTCATTACTTGTCTTGATAAAATCAACTCCTTATGACATGCGATAATAATTCGAAAAACATACCCATCCTGGTGATTAAAATATACAGTTTTATATTAATGTAAAGTTTTTATATTAAACAAAGTTTTATATCAACACAGTTTTGATGTTAAACACAAAAGTTTTATACCAACATGAAGTGTCAATTTAACTTAAGTTTGTAAGACAGTAACCTACAGGACTTGGGAGCCTGTCTTACTACATGAAAGTAGTTTTTTTCAAGGAAAGAAAAACTGTTACTTGAATTAAAAAAAATTTGTTAATGTAGGTTTGTTGTCTGAAGGTACTTTTGGTAGTTGACGAGATTTTGGTCTCAGTATGCAAAACACATTGATCACAAGACAGAAATATAAATTAAGAGACATAAAGATGAAATAAAAGGACAAGGTCTTGTGAAGACAAGGAGAAAAACATTTCCATGTGCCAGAGATGTGTCACTTTAAAACTATCTTCTACAACATTTCCATGTGCCAGAGATGTGTCACTTTAAAACTATCTTCTACAACATTTCCATGTGCCAGAGATGTGTCACTTTAAAACTATCTTCTACAACATTTCCATGTGCCAGAGATGTTCCACTTTTACAACACTGACTAACATCTTGAACTCTATTTGTTGTTTGTTTGTGTTTGAATTTTTCGCAAAGCTACACGGGGGATATCTGGGCTAGCCATCCGTAATTTAGCAGTGTAAGACTAGAGG
>NW_013672414.1:13814-16863 GCF_000517525.1 Limulus polyphemus
GAAAAGGCGAGCATGTTTGGTGGGACGGGTAAGTCGAACCCGCGACCCACAGATTGCGAGTCGAGCTCCCTAACCACCCGGCCATGCTGGGCTTCTATTTTGTTATATACACAAATAGAATGAAAGCATTGCCTGTTTTCTGTACATTAATACCATCTTATCAAGGCTTAAGTTGATTTTAAATACAAGTTCAAGCCATACAGCTAACACATACCATGAAAATATCCACATATTCTGGAAATGGAGCAGTAGTAAGAGAAAATTGTTTCTTCAGCAGCTCCGCAAGTCTTATGTGGAAAGCTGCTTTCACTCGACGAATAGCGTGTACATCATCTGGCCATTTTCCGCTACCCTCCATGTGAACTACCACTGGTTGAACCAGAAAATTGTCATCACAAAAACTGAATTTCGTTTAAAACACAATGAATCTTAAGCTCCCCTAAGGTTGCCAAGTTCTTTAATAAAATAAATCACTAATGTTGTATAAAAATATTTAACTGTTGAAATTAGTTGTTCTAGGTTTTATAACATCTCACTCTAAAAACTCCTTTTGAACAAAAATAGATTTTAAAGATATGGTTTAAAGTTAGTTGATAAATATAAAGATTAGTATAAATGCATTTTATTATACTTCTGTTAAGTACAAAGTTTTGTATAAACACTAAAACAATATTGAAAACTTTTAATACAAACAAACTACTTAGTGTAAAATACTTAAATGTTTAGGTGTTTAGTTTCAGCTTCCTATTCATTAAATTCTCTTCCCCGTATTAAAAAATAACTTTTAATGTTAAGTATTTTCTAACAAACTTTTATTTCATTCTAGTATTTATTTATTTTTTACCTTTTAGCGGTTGGACCCAACTTGGTGCCATACCGACATTGCCTTTCAAAATGGTGCAGTTTTGTTTGTGAGATGTCATCTTCTTTCCCGCACGATAACTAATGGGTACAGGGGGGAAAACCTTTAGGAAAAGAAAAATTCAAAAACGTAAATTAAAATTACACATAATTTGGCAGTACAGTTTATATGGAACTTGGTGTTAATTATTAATTAACTTCAAGATTATTTATTTAAAATCTTCGTTTTAAAAATAAATTTTATATCAGAAATACATTCTTCAATTTTATATCCTGAATCTGTAAGAAAATAATTCTAAGAAATAAAATTATTTTTAATTTTTAAGAATTCTGAGTTATAAAATACACCTACAGGGGAATCGGACTTGTCTTTCGTTGGAAAAAGGTCAGTATTAAACTGATAAGGCAATTGTCAGTTTTATTAATTTAGTATTGGGATGTTGATATTATAGGTGGAGCTTAATCCCCTGTAGGCTTATTATATAACTTACAATTCCTAAAATAAAAATAGTATATATATATATATACATATATATATATATATTTATATTTTCTATGTAGGGAAGAAATGTAAGATAATCTATCTACAAATAATTAATAAAGCAACAAAACAGATATTTTTTTTACTTTATCTTTAAAACAATAATGCACTTGAATGCCAACAACTTGAGATTTCTTGAAGTACCTCACAACCCCTGAAAATAGGAGAAATTCCTTGAATTGAGGTGATGGAAAGAGGAAGACCTTCAACACTTCGAAGTTTCTTCATCAGTGAACTGTAGCTCTGAATGACTGCCATTGTAGCTTCTTCACCTGTTCCATAAGATGGCCAATCAGAAGGAAGGGCAGAACAAGGAACTGTCAGAAGATGGTCCAGCTGTCCTCCAATAATCTCAACAAATTGAGGAGATATTCCTGCATGTCTGATTGAGAAAAATGGTTAAACAATCCAATAACCAATGATGGTTAAGTAATCTATACAAACTAGTAGTTAACACAGCAAATGGGACTAAAAAAAATGATAAAATTCAATTTGAATATAATTGATAATTTTTTATTACAATATAACATTTATAATAAACACAGTTTTCTGAACTATGCAGCAAACACTTACTTTTCAAGAACAAACTGAGCAACAAGTTTGAAAATCATTCTTCTGTCTGCGGTACTACTGGCAGGCCACAACACGGCTTCACAGATGCCTCCATCTTGAAATCTTCGAAGTTCTGATTTGTGTCCCCAAAATTCTCGAAATTCTTCAGCCTAACAGCAATCAAAGAAGAAATACCATGAAAAGTGAATTCTCATGATAAAACTCTATATGTATAAGGTGTTATTTAGAAATAAGGTTACCATCTTTCATACAGATAATTTGGGGATATCAATAGTGAAGGGGAGGAACAGTTAACTGTATATTGCATTTTTAAAACAAAAGAACACTTAAAATACTTCAACAAATTTATAAGAATGCAACACTCGACAATGAATTTGAGAAAAATACCTAAGATATCTATTTTTCATATATCGAACTGCACATGTTTTTTTTGTTAAGAATTTCATACAGTGATTTAATTATTTACTCATCTGTCTCCTAACGTGCTGACTGAAGGAACCTTGAAGCCCTTCGTTTCTTATCACTCACAACTCTCCATATAGAGCTGGTATGGATTTTAACACAGTGACATTTTGCTGCCCAACAAACTTGTGAAGATACACTTAACATTATAACGTGATACCTTTTCTTAACATTATAACGTGATACCTTTTCTTAACATTATAACGTGATACCTTTTCTTAACATTATAATGTGATACCTTTTCTTAACATTATAACGTGATACCTTTTCTTAACATTATAACGTGATATCTTTTCATAACATTATAACGTGATACCTTTTCTTAACATTATAACGTGATACCTGTTCTTAACATTATAACGTGATACCTTTTCTTAACATTATAACGTGATACCTTTTCTTAACATTATAACGTGATACCTGTTCTTAACATTATAACGTGATACCTGTTCTTAACATTATAACGTGATACCTTTTCATAACATTATAACGTGATACCTTTTCTTAACATTATAACATGATATCTTTTCTTAACATTATAACGTGATACCTTTTCTTAACATTATAACGTGATACCTTTTCTTAACATTATAACGTGATACCTTTTCTTAA
>NW_013672414.1:17825-22456 GCF_000517525.1 Limulus polyphemus
GTCTATATATATATATATATAGACCAGAACATCTCAACAAAGTTAAAAAACTAAATAAATAGAAGGGCAAGAGAAGAAATAAAAAGTATACAAAAATTACTTTTCTCTCTCAAGTGAATTATCATGAGTTTTTGATCAATTCCATATGAGCTCAGCAGGACAGATAATAATCATTTGAATATTTTATTTATTAAGTGTTTCTCTTTTGTGATAAGCATACTTAGGTTTTTCAAAATAATAAATATTATATTTGTTTCTGTTTAATTTTCATTGTGGTCTTACGATTTATAGTTCAGATCAGTGACAGTTTTATTTTGTTTATCATATTTAAAAATGCAGGCTGGAAGGTCTACATGAAGCATTCAGCTATGAATTGTTTAAAGCCCAGGTTACAGTTTTTTGTTTGTCTTATTTATTAAAACAGGATATAAATAAAAACTAACCAATACTTACTCGTTGAAATGTTTCTTTACTCATATCTGCACACAAGTTAAGGAAACCAGAGGAGTCTAAAAACACTACTTCATACAGGGAATGGAATTCTTCGATACATCGTTGGCTGTCTGACACATCATTACACAGTGTTATACCTTGACTACACCAATCTGCCTGGGCTACAAAACAACACATCATTACAAAGTGTTATACCTTGATCACACCAATTTTAATCATCCTGGACCACAAAACAACACATCATTACAAAATGTTATACCTTGATCACACCAATTTTAAACTTCCTGGACCACAAAACAACACATCATTACAAAGTGTTATACCTTGATCACACCAATTTTAAACTTCCTGAACCACAAAACAACACATCATTACAAAGTGTTATACCTTGATCACACCAATTTTAAACTTCCTGGACCACAAAACAACACATTGTTACAAAGTGTTATACCTTGATCACACCAATTTTAAACTTCCTGGACCACAAAACAACACATCATTACAAAGTGTTATACCCTGATTGCAGATGTTACAGAGATCAAGTAACTGTGTGCTAGATATATCCATGAATTACCTCAAGCAAACTTACCATCGTCCACAATGATTTATTAAGGCAAACAGACGATAAATTTCAATAGCTTGACATACACAAAAAGTAGACAAATTAGTCTTTCATCCTCTACCATAGTTTCATTACTTTGAGGATAATATGGGTAATAATTTTTTACCGTTTTATTACAAATTGTATTATGTAACATTCTATTACAGTTGCACTTACATAGTGAAAGCAGCACAGTTCTTAAAACCTGGTACGAACTCATTAGTGAACTGACCCTCCGAACCTTCAACAAGTATGCCACAAACATAGTCATGATGAACCCACTGAATCCTCCGTGTATCTAACAAAGAACATAAAAATTTCAGTATATATCTAATGAAGAACATAAAATATTCAGTATATATCTAATGAAGAACATAAAACTTTCAGTATATATCTAATGAAGAACATAAAACTTTCAGTATATATCTAATGAAGAACATAAAATATTTAGTATATATCTAATGAAGAACATAAAACGTTCAGTATATATCTAATGAAGAACATAAAACGTTCAGTATATATCTAATGATCATAAAGAAATGGTACACTTGTGACATGATCAAAACCATGTAGTTTACAAAACCTGATTCTTATAGTTTCAAACCCATGCATGCCTGAATCTGTAAAGTTGGGCTTCTCGATACACATGTGGTTTTGACATAATGGTGACAATCAATTAATACATATGGATATCAATATTGTTTTCTTGTAAACTTTGTCAATTTGGATTGGACAGTTGAGGTAAAATATTATTAAACAGTACTCTTACCTTTTGTTACTAAAAATAACATTATTTTAAAGCTGCAATATTTCTACCAAAGTAACTTCAAACAAAACACAGAAATATTAAAAAATTAACAATTATAAAGTAATCCTAGTCGTTATCAGGTGTATTTTAAAGTCAAAACTGGCAAGTAAGAAAAAATAATACAGTAAAGCACATGTATTAATTTTGATAAGATTATTAACAAATCACATGAACATCATTTTCATCAGGCCAATCTGTTAGGTATAAAATCAGGAGTATAAACCTGAAGTTACAAAGAATACAGATGTAGATTAAAGTCAACAAAAGTGGCGATATATTTTTCTCGAGACTTTGATAGTCATTACGAACTGTATTTGCAGAAAGATTAAAAAACAACACATATATATATATATATATATATTCCAGTACATACTTTTTATATAAATATACTTATATTTTGTTAGTGAAAAGCTACAAAATGAGCTATCTGTGCAGTATTCAAGATAGAGATCAAAACCAAATTATAAGTCAACAAACTTACCACTGAGCCACCAGTGGACTAAAAAAAGCACTAGAATCTTTTTTTAAGCAAAGTCATATTAAATGTATATAAATTACAAAAAAATTAACCAAACAAACTTCAAAAAAACAAACCACTTCAGACAAAAGATGTATCAGATTTTGTACTACTGGTCTATTGTTAAAGAAATACAAAAAGCATTTGCATAATACAACAGAATTACACCCACCTTATCCAGATGTCTTTGATGAAGCCAAACTTTCAACATCAGGATGGCATCACATAACCCTGGGGAACTTCCCAATTTTTGGTACAAATACTCTAAATTTTCAACCATTTTTAAATCTCTTAAAACACTAGCATTGTAATGCGGTGTGGGGACATCTTCTCCTAGATAACATTTAGAAGAAATGTGTTTGAAAATTAAAACATTAACAAACATTTTCTTTGATAAGTGATTCTTATCACAATACAACAGAGCATGTCGATGCAAAAAAAAAGCAGCTCTGAAACAAAAGTATCTTAAGATTCAGTTATTTAATAAAACAAGTGTTGAAACCCGATATTTTATTTAACTTTTAAGAAAATATAAAGTCTGGAGCCTTGCAAAACGTGTAGTTATTAATAGAACATTTTTCTGTGCAGCATATTGAGTCAATCACTATACACCACTAGTTTTATATACATTCTATTCAAAGAAAAAGATCATCGTATTAGAAATCAACAGTTATGGTCCGATCCACATACTTCAAGATTTAGCGTTTTTACTTTTACTACCCACAGACTTCAAGATTTAGTGTTTTTACTTTTACTATCCACATACATCAAGATTTAGTGTTTTTTACTTTTACTACCCACATACTTCAAGATTTAGTGTTTTTACTTTTACTACCCATAATTATATAACATTCTTGACAAAAAAACAAATTTTAGTGACCTATTTTTAAAAAATCTAACATCTCCAAACTATTGGAAGAATTTCAAAAAGTAATAATTTGTCACATTATCAAAAATCAAATACATTTAATACTTCTATCTGTCACAGAAAAATTACTATGTTTATAATAAGAAAGCACACTCAACACACTGAAATATGAGTACATGGACAGAAAGGTGTGAATATACACATCATAATTATGAAAGCTAACATAATTATTTATCTCATTCGGCTCACGGTTTACAAACACGAACAAGACAAAAGAATTACAAGAGTTCTTCATAACACCACATTTTTAACATTTGAACATAAACATGTTTTATATTAAGTATTTGCTAGAGGACAATTGATTCTTGAAGAAAAGGAAATCTTTCATAAAGTTTGTTTGTTTTAGGGCAAAGCCACATTGAGCTACTTACCGTGTACAAAGTGCAGGGAATCAAACTCTGTTTTTTTAGCATTGCAAGTCTGTAAACTTACTACTGTCCCACCAGGGGACCTCTCATTAAATGACAATCTCAATAAAAGTCCATTGTTTTATTCTCACTAAACTACTTTTGAATCCCTCCTCTCCAAAAAATCTCTTATGTTATATTACTTCAGTTTTAAGTTGGTACGCAATATTGAAATAAGTATGATACGTCTGATAAGTATGATATGTCTCAAGGAGTAAACTGAGCTTGAAGCAAGATCAACAAGTTGAAGCACTTAATAAAGAAAACTGTGTAGATGTGTCAAATTAAATAATTCCAAAGTGCAATTTTAAATTAAGATAAAAAAAGTCCATAAAACATCTGAAAATGTTGATGTAAACTTTTCTTCATTCTAATGTAGAAGAGATTTTAATTTTAAAAAATCAGGTTATTGTTTTTTTTATTGATTTAAAATTCAGTCATTGTAGTCATGTCCCAAGAACCATAAAAAATATCCTAATGATGAATATAAAGCTCTTATTTGAAAATTCATATTCCTATATAATAAAAAAACATCCAATTTTAAGATTAATTTTGAAATATTCGTGCCAAGTTATGTGATAAATTTCTATAAACTGAAAATACTTTCATAAAAAAAAAAGAAAACTTACTAAGGGTAGAGGACGATCCAAAAAACCAAGAAGGCCTGACATTGTTTTTCCTTGGTAAAAACCTTGACAGTTTGAAGTACTCCATGGGAGGATGAGGAAGCAAGCACACGGTGAATGGTTTGTCTGTAAAAAGAGGCATAATTTACTGAAGGTGAGGTTAGATATGGCTCGATCGTTAAAACCCTGGAAACTATTTATGAAATGTTAGATAAAACTTAAGTTAAAAAGTTCAACAAAATACAGTATAACAAATAGAAAACTTAGATTATTCTTAATCAGTGAAGAAAC
>NW_013672414.1:23322-42995 GCF_000517525.1 Limulus polyphemus
CAACTACGAATACGGTTGTTACACATGGTAAGAAACACAGGAGATAAGGCTAGATTCTTATAGTAACCAACTACGAATACGGTTGTTACACAGGAGATACGGCTAGATTCTTATAGTAACCAACTACGAATACGGTTGTTACAGATGGTCAGAAACACAGGAGATACGGCTAGATTCTTATAGTAACCAACTACGAATACGGTTGTTACACATGGTCAGAAAAGTATGTAATAAAATGTAAGAATATCAAGATAATTTCATTCTACAATTATTGTATATGTTTTCATTTCACCCACCAAAATTCAAACATACTTATACTGTTGTTGTTTAAGTTCTCATAGTATCTACGTAAGCGTAACTAAACTTACACTACTTCTACTTAAGTTCTCCATTTATCAGATTGAAGTTCATCAAAAGTTCACATAGGTTCAATAAACAAAAAGACAGATATTCCATTGTTTTTCTTTTACAATTGGTAGAAGCTTTAAGACTTTTCAACATACTTGCTTTCAAGAGATATATTTGTGTTGATAAATACACCTTAAAAACTTTTAATCTCGTATCTTTATTTTAGAAAGCTCTGAACAGTCAAAACAAAATTTCAACAATTTTTAATGTATGTTTTGAAGATCGATATTAAATATTATGCCATGTAATGTAAGTTAATCATTTTATACACACACACACATGCATATTTCATAATTAAATGTAATACAGTATAAAAAAAAAGGTCTTTATTTATTCCTCACAATAGGATTAAAAATCCTAATCAAAATTGTTTCCTTATTATATAGCTAGAGAATTGTTTTACAAACCCATTGGAGTGATAAGCAAAGATGGTTTTCTTGGGTCGCCATGACTGTATGTAAACGAAACCTCTTTTACTAATTCACTCTTCTTCAATGTTGAAGCTAAAATGGCTAGGTAGAGAGCTCTTTTACGACAATATCGGTGATTAAGAAAATCCCCATGTTGAAGCATTTCCTGAAAACATCAGAGCAATAAACGTTTTCACTAATTTTTTTTTTCTTAAAAGTCCCTAACAATAAACATTCTTTTAGAAAAACTGGAAAATAGTTTGATGTCACAATAACTTTTCCAGCTTTAGTATCTGTAACCATATGCAAATAAAAGTACAAATCTCTGTAAACCATAATACGAGTCTACAAATACTGACCAAGCACATGAGTTTAAATGCGATATCACCCGCTATTTGTGGAATCATATTCAAAACCAGTTCTACTCTTTCATAAACTCTTGTTTCTAATAGATTAAAAATTGAAGTCACATTTAGAATTAACTTCTTTTTTTTTATGAAGAAAAATTAAAGTTTTCAATATTTACTGAATATGTGAAATCCCATTAGTTACGATGAAGTAGGCTTAAATCCCATTAGTTACGATGAAGTAGGCTTAAATCCCATTTGTTACAATGAAGTAGCCTTAAGTCAAATTTCATAGAATTTACATTTACTAGTTCAATGTTTCTTTACACACATTTTTTTTTACTCACCAATTAATTTTAGGACTGAAAAAAGAGCCCTTACATAAGTTAAAATGATATCTGGAAGAAGATAAATCTTTTTTCTGTATTTCGTGAACCTTACCTTTGGAATTTCAACAGCTACATCAATTGTCACATTTGGTCTGCATACCAAGTCTAGTAAATAACTTCCCACTATTCTGATATTGGAAGGAGGCAAAAAACAAAACTTTCCCTTTGCTTCTTGTGGTTCCCAAACTAAAGGAACTTTGACATTCTTCTTTTTTAGCCAGGACAAATCACTCAGCTAGAGAATAATTGTTAAATTAATAAATTTACAGAACGTGAATTACAGATATGTTGCTTAAGGTATATACAATTTAATAAAATATATTGAAAAATAAAAATACAGTTCAGAAAAATTCCACATTTGGAACTTTTTTCTTACCATTTCATTTTATAGCTTTTAATACCTTTCCACTTATAAACTCATCAAAACACAAGATGTCATGCTGGAGAATCCCATATTTATTTTAAAACCATATAAAATTGGTGCTGAATATTATTCATATTTTAAAACACTTTGACAAAGGCATTCATAAAGAGATTGGCTACAGAATTGTAATTTTCCTTAAATTCTTGATAATTTTATTATTTCTTATTACAGTTGGGTTTTTTTGAAGCACGGAACACTCACCTTATTCATCAGAATGAATCAAATGTTCAGCAAAATGCAATTACAGAACTAAGATTATGAAATAAGAAAACTTCTGTATTTGTGTTAATTTGTTTAACATGAATAGTTTGATTCTATAAGTTTGTATAAAAATAATACAATAACAACACACACATCAGTATTTAAAACACCAAACATGTGCATTAAACCAAATGTGAAAAGAAAAATCTTACCTCATATGCTGGCTCCTCTTTCAGATGAGAAAGATATTCCTTAAGAGCATGAAGCCATGGTTCAAACTTTTTCTTCAGTTTTGGTTTAACTTTTACTTCTTTGAGCAGTTCCTCAGTCTACAAATCATTCAGACAGAATTTACCAAGCACAGTATTTCAGGATTAATAGAGAATTATATAATCATAAAATATGGTGTGATTAAACCTAACTTTATCAATACAAAACAGGGAATGTGAAGTCGTATAAATAATGTATAAGTTAATGCAGGACTAACTGCTTAACATTTTAACCCAAAATTGGTATATATAATGTAGTTTATATATGACTAGATAAAATTAACATTTTAACCCAAAATTGGTATATATAATTTTTATCTAGTCATATATAAACTACTAACATTTACTCTATTACGAACACATTAATTATCTAAGAATCAAACGTAAACCTCAGTCCTATATGAATACAAACTATAACACAAAAAACCAGTAACGAGTCATCTGAACGTATCATTTCATTTACCGCACTTCAAGAATCCTTTCCTTTCTGTACTTAAAAGTAAATTATTTTCAAAAAATTGTTACTTGATATTTCTCTCAACTGACCAAACTAGCCGACAAATTTGCTCAATGGCAAAAAAAAATCAATTCTTGCTTTAATGAGGGCCTTTAGCTATCAATCACCATAACTGCCACCAACTGTTGTTAATTGTGCGCAGGGTTTCTCTCTTTTTTTTTGCCAATTCGTTGTTAAGTTCATTATCTCCCAAAGTGGGACATTTTCGTGTCCCCTAAAGTGTCTGGAAGATGGCAGGACAGGTAATTCAAAAACAGGACTGGTCACCTTATGTATGTAATGTTGTCTTTATAAAAATATTCACTTCTCATTATTGAGAAAAAAACGAGTAAAGTTTCCAAGATTATCCAGGAAATGAATGAGATAAAGGTTTACAATTTCTTTGTGTTGTATTTTGGTGACCACAGAATAACAGGACATAAGTTTAAAATTTGGAAAAAGACAGGCAAGGCTACAGTTCAGATAGTTTTCTAACAGAGTGATTGACCTGTGTAACAAGTTGCTATCAGCACTTTACCAGAAAAAAAAAATGGTAAGATTTAAATTCACTTTTTTCAGGGGTAGATGTATAAGGTCACTCTTGGATGATCAAATGGATCCTTGTTGTCTTTAGTGTTATGGTTTGAGATGTATTAAATTAATGGATATTCCACATGACCAAAACTTTCATGTCCATGTACACAAGGATTCAATATCTAACATCCAACTTCAAACATTACTTATTCATTACACAAGGATTCAATATCTAACATCCAACTTCAAACATTACTTGTTCATTACACAAGGATTCAATATCTAATATGCAACTTTAAACATTACTTATTCATTACACAAGGAGTTTTTGACTTCAATTCTTTGAAAAGATGAATGTAAATAAGCCTACTTGAAAATTACGTCTTCACTCAAATGTCAAAGTTCTATGCTTTTATGTACACGTTTAGTACTATAAATGTAAATTAGCTTAAGGAGTCCTTCTTACCTGCATCTTAAAAAGACTAGAATGAAATAATGTTTCAGCTTCTTTCAGGTTGTTAAGTTCATCCCTGGATGGTGGTTTAAAAAGCTCATCTTTGCTCAGTTTTCCTAATTTCTTGGGTGGTTTAGTACTTTCTTCAAAGCGAGAATCTTCCAGAGAGTTTGAAACCTGACCATCTTCCTCCAGTATTTCTTTAACATCTTCATCTTCTAAATATTCACTATCATCTTCACTGGCATCTGTCTCCTGGCACAAAATTAATCAGAAGAGCTTTACAAAATTTTCTAACAGACCAGAAAAAATATGATTGAATTAAAAAAATTGCAAAGAATAGCTACAAGATCTGACTCAAAGTATTTAAAATAAAATTACTAATTCTCAAACCTTTATGGAACTCACAATTTTGCCTTGGAAGCTTAATGCAGGTTTGATCTTCAACAGGATTGGTTCTCCCTAACAGCCAGTGACTTGTAGAATGGTTTATTTGAAGAAATAGTGAATTATATATATTAACTGGAAATATGTGTTTGTTGATTTTTCTTATAGACAATTGATTTTTTTGGCCACAGTTATTTTTACCCACTTTTTGTTTCATAAGCATTCGTATATTTGCTTTAAATAATGAAAAACAACACTACTCCCATGGCTGAAAAAAAAGGCTTAAACTTAATGTTATTAACAATCAATAGTATTTGTACATTATATAAATGATTCTCTTCAATGAATAATTTATGTTTATGAAAATACCGTTTGAATATTCAACTAAACAAAGGTCATATCAAAGTTCACATAAAGTTGTGTGTGTAATAAAAATAAAATCCTTCTGGGGTAAAATGAATTCTCCAACTTATAAAACTACTTAAAACAAGTACAAAAGTAATGTGAAAGGTAAAATATACATAAATATTATTTTTCATTTCAATGACCACTAAGCCTTTTTGTTCACCACATGTAAAATTTGAAAACTTACTCCATTCTTCTCAGCTTTTTCAAAATCGTTGTCACTGCCTATTTTCATCGGTTCATTTCTTTTCCTCTTCATGATTAAGACTGTGGAAAAATAACTTATAATAAAACATAAATCTGTGGGAAAATAACTTATAATAAAACATAAATCTGTGAAAAAAAATAATTTTGTAGCATTTCCATACAAGTGAAACAAGAAAACTTTTCATTTCATTAACATCTTTAAAATAAGACTTAACTTTGCTTTTTCTGCGTTACATCCATCCAGGTAGTGAAACTTGAAGTTTTCAGAAAGAAAGTAACATGACTAGAGTGTCCAATAATTTTCTCACTAACAAAGATTCATTACCTGGTCAATTATATAAAGGTAAAGACGAGTTTTCTGTATAGCTATATCTGTTGGCAGAAAAGCTGATTCTGTGTTGCCCGGAAAGTTATTTCTGGTTAGGAGATAACTGGCAGGAGAGCCGATTTTGATTATGTGTTAAAAGAAAATCCAATTCTGACAAACTGTTGTTAAGGTAAAGCCCTTGGTCTCAAGGAAGTTTAAACTTTGAAGAAGATTACTAAAGAAATGGTGGAAAATTCCTAATAATTGAAAGAGCTTTTCCTAAGGACTTTTTCAACTTGACAATTATATTTGAACTTCATTTTTTAATACGTGATGCCTTATTGCACCTCATATATACAGGCCTAGCAACAAATGATCCAAAAAATGAGAAGAATATTCTAGTAAATACATTTATTTATCAACTCTAGAATGGAATATTATAATCCTAAATACAGGTACACAATTTGTGATCTACTGCACACTAGGAAAACCTCTGGAAAGATTGCTAGTATGGTCACTGATTGTAAAAAAAAAGTTTGGAAAGATATGATAAATTATAAGCCTATTAGTTTAACTCGTGTTGTTAACAAGCTGATGATGTCTGAAATTATGTGAAAAAACATATCAAAAATTGGGACTTAATAAATGATATTATGAAAAGTCTTACAAATAGTCTACATGCCTCATCAACATTTTTATTTTCTTAAGAAATTTGTATCTTGAGGCGAAAGTAGTAAATGTTGTGTAACGCATAACATTTTAAAAGAAATTATAGAAAAAGCCAAAAAGTCTGGAAATGAAAAGATGTTGAGTTAGAGATAGAAAATACAAGATCGGGAACTTCATAGTTCTGCTTTGAGACACTTGTTGTTTATTTTATTGCAATAGAAATTGTAAAAAAAGACTGCTAGTATTTTAGCTAAAATAAGATTCAGAAGTGATTACAGGTATATACTGAAACAGTCCAAAGAGTTACCAATGTTTTGGTATTTATTCACAGGAAATCTTAGTTTAAGATATTACACCTTTTACATGACTTTATGGAGGCACCACATGCAGTAGGGTTTCTTTAATACAGAAATGTTTGTTTTTGCTTTCAAGTCTCTTTCTTGTACTTCAGTTTTCTCATCCAACATCAACACAGACTGTTGCCCACCTGATGTAAGGTTAACATTTAAGGTATATGCTAGGTTTTCACAAAGTCAAATAGGTTGCAAAAACAATCAAGTAATTTGTAATCTGTGTCCATACACTATGTGAGCTTGATGCAGTAATAATTAACATTCAACAATGGACTTAATTTTGTATAGAATTCGTATCTTACTTTTTGAAATTTGTTACACTTGCCTATTAGTATTAGTAGTTAAGTTATAAGCTCAAACATAAAGTTATGAGAACAAATTAATATTACTACTATCACGTTGAGTTATATCCTCATTCCTAACTTTATTCGTCTAAGAAATAAACTAATCAAAGTATATTGTTAAAATGTAAATGTTAAAAATCTTATCACTTAATTATAAATACCTTACTTCCTACGTCAATAAAAATTCACAATGCCTGCACGTGGATGTCGATCATCAAGCGCCATCTACCGGAATCCATGAGTGGTGTTAGTAGATGGCGCTTCTGTAATGGCGGTAGTATTAAACTGATGATGATGGTTTGTTTCTGTATTCATTTCGTTATTTCGGGTATAGAAGCGTACGTTAGTTTCAAAACCTCAACTAGCTTTTTTTTTAATCAGTATTATACTAAGTTACAAAGAAATCCTTTTTCAGATTAGAAATCAATAAGTTTAAAATGTCAGAAGTTCAAGCTAATTT
Source organism: Limulus polyphemus (assembly GCF_000517525.1). Taxonomy (NCBI): domain Eukaryota; kingdom Metazoa; phylum Arthropoda; class Merostomata; order Xiphosura; family Limulidae; genus Limulus; species Limulus polyphemus. The sequence goes on from NW_013672414.1 coordinate 30,387, forward strand.
ATATAATTTTAATGTTAAGCCTAGTGGTATTGCTAACAACAGCAATGAAAATATCTCACTTGGTGAAACGTTGAATTCTCCGTTGATGTTACATGAAAAACTTCAACAGTTAAGGATATGGCAGGAAAAGCAACAAGAAAAGCTTCGTAAAATGCAAAAACAACAGTGGCAAAAACTGAATGAGGAACAAAATCGTGTACGTGGAATGTTAACACCTAACACTAGTAATAGTAATAGCACTGCTAGTGTCAGCGATTTTAAACTAGGCTCACAAACAGAAGGTAATGCTAATGATCTTGGAATTATTGAAGTTGAAAGTAGTGCGTCCTGTAAATTTAGTCAGCAAGTTAAAAATAAATCAAAATCTGTAGAACATATGAAAAGAAAAACGTGCAGAAAGTTTTCAGAAAGTAAGCTTGAGAAAAATCCTGATGGTGAAACTATAGATTCAGTTGTTCAACTGAACAAGAAAGAAAACCGAGATTTAATTCCCAATGATTTAATAAATAAAAATGTATCACAAAATCATCCTATTTCAGATTCAGTTAACAAAGTGATGAAACATTCAGAAATGTTGTATAAAAAAGAAGATAAACCAGGGAGTGCATTTCTGTCTACCGAAGAAAGGCCTGTAAACCCTGGAATTGTTGGAGGGATTAAAACATTTGAAGATCTCTTAAAGCATCATTTACACGAAGAAACAAGTAATTCAAGAAAATATGTTGAAAAGCCAAAAAAACCTTTTTTACGGAAAGGTGCGGGTCTAGCCAAATATCAGCAGTGTCAACAGAAGACTAGTTCAGAAGTTCTTGGAATAGTTGAAAAAAAAAAAAATTACTGAATATTTAGTTAAAAAAGATTCATTTTCCAAAAATAAGCTAAAACTAATTACAAAACTGAAGCTTCAGCCGTTGCCTTCTCAAGGAATACATCCTCCCTTAGTTCCTAACATAAACAATGAAGACAATGGAATGATCCCACTGAACTCTGAATATAATCTTGAAATGGAAAATGTTCTTCACAGATTTTGTGATTTAGAAGAAAACATGAAAAACCTCGAGGAACACGACCGTTCGATACCAGTAAGCTCTGTAAAAATAAAGTACGACTCTGACTGTAATTCTGACTTTTCAGATGACTGTACAGAAAAATCCTCGTTTTCTAGAAAAATAGAAGATGTGGAAGTAAAACAAAAGAAAGAAGTCGAAGAACTCGCAGAGTTTGAGATTCTTGAACAGGTAACACACAACACTTCTTTAAACAGTGAATCATCGATGTATCAAGAAATGATCAATAAGCCACTTCAACAATCATCACCATTATCCAAACAGACAGAAAAAGGAATTGAGCTTAAAAATAGCAGAAAGTCTTCCAGTGTACAGTTTTTGGATTTTGACGACAGTAGTAATAGCCAAGAAACCTCTGATATTTATGATTGCCAAAAAAGCAGTAGTTTAGGTACAGATATAACTGCTCTTTTGAGAAAACTGAAAAAAAGAAAGAACTACATAGAAGACAAACTTGGTGTTTTGAATTCACCATACCACAGCTTTTCTGAAGTGGAATCTGACAATGATGAGATCATCGACGGTGATCACACTCTGGTTGATAAGGATACAGAATCTGTAAACAATGTTTCCGTTCATTTTGCACCAAATAACCACAAAGTTAATTTTTTCCAAGAACGAGACTTTGTTCCAGAAATATCAGTTCCTGAATATGATGTTCTTGGAAACAATGAACAACAGGAAAAAAAAAATATTGATAAAAGTGCTGGAACACCTGTTTTTTTCCAAGATGATAAAAGTTGGAAATGTGATGATGGAGAAAGCAAGATCGTGGAAGATAGTATACAGGAATATGCTAATGATGTTATCAGTGATGATAATCAGTCAGAGATTAATATTGCTTGTTCAAATAATACTGAGGATAATTCAAACAAAGAGAACGAATCACAAAAGAATATATTAAATGAGAAGTCTGATGTTAACTCAAATGAACAGACGTGTAAAAGATGCAGAAACGAAAATAACAGCTTTAACAACACCGGATTTGTCAGTCAGCAACTCCTTCGAGACAAGTTACGAGAATTAGAGGATGAAATTCAGGTTTTCCAAAAAGAAAATGATGCATTAAATCTTCTAAGAAAACAACGAGAAGAACAACTGCGTGTTCTAGAGAGAGAGAAAAACAAGTTTGAAATATTTAAAGAACAAGAAAAACAGAAAATACAAGAAGAGTTAGTTGAAGAGAAGAAAAAGCTGAAACGAGAAAGGGATGCGTTTGAACACTATCAGAGAGTCAAGAAAGACTTTCCTGAAAGAAAAGAGAGAGAAGAAACAAGAGAGTTAAAAACGAGAGTTAAACAATTAGAAAAAGAACTAACACAGCAGGAGAAGAAGTGGTCTGCCGAAAAGAGCAGTTTACGAGCTCAGCTTCGTTCTGTGGAAAAGGAAAAAGATAGTTTACGTGACGAGGTCAAGTATCTAGAAAATGAGAGGTTGGACTTACTCGCCAAGCTAAAAATGTACGAGAAGAAGAAAAAACCACCAAGGTGGCTAAGTTTTGAAAAGCAACGAGCAACAAAAAAGAATGTTCTACCTGAAGGTCAACCGAAAGACAGCGTGCTTAAAAATTCAAGTGTGAAGCCTAAGAATGATCATATTAAAGAGTTACGCTTTGAAGATCTTGAATGTTCTCTAGAAAATTCTCCGATACCCAGTGAACCTTCTGTTGTTGATTATAATAATGAGGAACATGGTGAGAGTGGTAGAGAAAAGATTGACGGTGAAAGTAAAGTTTGCCCAGCTGTTATTTCAATTCATTCCAAAGATGTTAACGGTCAAGAAAATGTGAATAGCAATGATGTTGAAAATCATTTAAAGAAATTAGGCACTTTAGATCTGCAGAAGTCAAAAGGAAAAGTACGGTTTTGTTTGAAACCAGATGTTTGTGTCGGTGAAACGGGTAGTAGCGACGAGCCTTCTGTCGAGGAGGTACCTCATCATGACAGAATTGAAAGAGTCCTTCCGAGGGGATAAATAACTCTTACAGAACCATCTGGGAAAGTTATATTTTTCATCCCATCACTGTAATGTTTCTCCATCTGTCCACCTGGGAATTCAATTATTTCTAAACCATCAGGATGAGTGGTCTGCTTGATTCCCGAGTCTGCGTAATAGTAAACCACGGAGTGGTCGTGTAGCATTTCCTTCTTGTCACCATTATAAAACTTCACGGTGACAGTTTTTCCATCTGCACTGATGTGTTTGACAGTCCCAGATGCAAAAACTATCTCTCTCTCTCCGAAGTGCAAATCAAAATGTAATATATAGCTCATACAATTTCCTTAACTCTAAGTTGAATTTTTTTCTAAAAAATAAATAGTTAACAACATTTTTCAGTTATATTTTAGTAGTGCATCAAAACTTTACCAAGTGGGTTTCTTCTAATCAGGTTTGATTATGATTTAATTATCTTAATACAATTTACAGGTTTGAGGTACAAGTATAGCCGTCTAATACAAGATATGTTTAAAATTTTCAAAATATATATGACACTTTTTCTTTGCATACACAACCACATCTCCTAAAACATTTCAAAGGTCACAAGTATGATTTTGAACACCACATACTATCTAGTCAAACTGTAGGAAATTCAAGACTGTAATGGATCGGCCATAGTTATAAAGTCTTTGTTAAATTTTTCATCAATTATTACTTTCCCATTTTTGTCTTTAATGCGAAGTCTTCCACTGGAATACCTAGTCTCCTGGTGACCATCTGCGTAGACTGTTTTCACAGTGCCATCAGGGTACTCCCGTCTCTTATAATCAGGAGTATGAATTTCCTTCTGTCCGTTAGGAAAATGTAGTGTCTCAATACCATCACTAGACAGTTTAACTATTGTGCCATCTGGTGTCCAGTTTTCTTCAGAACCTTCCTTAAAACCAGTTCTATCAACGATTAAAGTCAGTTGATACCGAATGACTTGCTAAACAATCTGCCTTCATTTTCTTTGATGAAGGCAGAGAGCAAAACTGAGCAAAAGTCTCGCTAATACCATTTGTTCATTCTTTGATATTCTGTCCAGCATTAACCAGATATATATATATATACAAAATACATTATACAGCATATGTACAATATGCAGTCAATATTTATAAATTCATAACTCAAGCCCAAATTTCTTAATTGGATTATAAACCCTTACAAGTAACGATTTTCACTTCCAATCATATGGGTTATCTTACCGTTATATAAACAATGGATTAAGAATTGTTCAGATTAATAAGTTAAGCAGATGTTGCTAAGCAACAAACTGCACGGTGACAAACAAATCCTCAGAACACACAACTGATACTGTCAAAAACAGGGTTATATTAAGTTACTAAAATAAAGGCTGTTAATGTAACTGTTAGAAATGTCATTTTCAAAGTGCTTTAGTCCTCTTTTTCAATTGCACGACTTTGTCTAATTTTACATATCGGCAAAACATTTTAAAGAAAAAAAAATCGTTATTACGTACTTTCAAAATTTATTATGTCAAGTTGTATTGAGTACTTTATCTGCGTGTGATTAGTAATAACGGACAAGTACAGAAATGTTATTTATTGTAGACTGACTTAGATAATTAAAACCAAAGCACATTTATATAAATATGTATATATACTGTTCTGTTTTGATTTGTAAATTGTACATATGCAAATACTTTTAATCGTATAATATATAAATGTATTTAGAAACTGTTTTGAAAGTTATTAGTCCAAGGTTCAGTTTTATTTTTATGACCAATAAACTGCTTGGAAAAATGAGCTTTTGTTAAACGTAACTCTGACTTGTGGTACCGTTAAAAGTAATAAACATATTTAATGAAGTATTTTTATTTAAACTAAAACAATCTATAACTGAGTTTTTCTTACGATGTTAATGAATAAAGCACATAAAAATATTACAGTTTGTAGTTGTCCTGTTAATAACTACTCGAGAATGCTACTAAATAGCTTATTATTATGACTTAATAATTTTATGTAAAATATAACAAATCATATCATGGGGCCGGTTCTGTTAGATAAAAATAAGTCCAGTTCACATAATAATAATGAATTCATTCATTTCAATATAATTTACCGTTGTTAGATGGAGTTTAAAATACAACATTTTCTACACAAACATAGTGCATAAGTATACCATTCACAAGAAATGGTACATGAACACAGCTAGGTCTGGACCGTACAGCCCAAATTATTAGTTGTATCTGGGATCAAATATAACCTGGTCCTCTAATGATAAATCATGTTAACATACTGTTGTAGTCAGTGTTAACTTCTGCACACACACTTAACATTGTTTTTATCTTACCACTTGCGATAATGCTCGTTAGTCACGATCTTTAAACTATATTTTTTTACTGCTGGTGTGATTTTAGTTTTTATATCCTTGCTGATACCACTTTTGACACTGTTCCTCGGAATACATTAGATGTTTGTGCTACTGAGAATCCAGCTAGACGTTCACTTACAACCGTGCCTCTCTGGAAATCTGATAGTTCTTTTCAATTTGGAATTTTTAAAACCTTTTCCATATAAGATATTGTATTACTGGTATATGCACAAATTCAATGATACAGAATGATTTAGTGCCCAGTTAAGTTACCGTATGGCTACAGTTTACTCTTTTGGAGACACGAAAGCTTGGAGTTAAAATGGTGAGATGTGTCCATTATGTTGGCCGACCTTTGTTCTGATTCGGATCATTTCCAAAGAATGCACAGGATTAGGAACATCTTCTCTAGTATGGGCAGAATATAACATTTAAAAGCCATCATTTCACAGTCCTTGCCACCAGAATTCTCCGAAGGAACCATTTTGCTTTGCTCTAACACTTGAATCCTATTTTAAAATTATTGGCCAGTTGTATCTCATAAGCTCCCGGGATTCGATTTCCTGTGGTGGCAGAGCGTAGTTCCTACATTGTGCAGCTTCGTGGTAAAACAAACAAAGTCATAAGCCTTTTTTTTTATCTTTTTTAACCGAATTCTGAAATATCGTATAGTTATGTAACTATTTCTTTCTATTTTTCAATAGAAACTGAACTTTTATTTTGTTTGCTTTTAAGAAAAACATACGCTTTGGTTTACGATTGTAAATTGAAGAAACCTTGGAAATGTTTCAGTAAAAAACAGAATATAGGTACAAATTAAGACAGGAAAATTAATTACAATTTATAAAGTACGGGCCGACTTAAGAGCAACAGTTTTCTTAAAAGTTTAAATTTTGAAGATTAAATATTTATAGTGATCGCCAAGATAAACTTGATATAATAAAGGGTCTAGGAATTATTGTGACATACAATATATTTTAATGTCTTTAAGTTATATAGAAGTATTGATGTAGAAACATATAATAATCGTGTAACATAATCACAATAAAATTCAAAAAAAGAAGACGATAAGATCATAGCCCTTCGGACAGATCCACCAGCCTTATAATTTATATATATATATATATGCTCTTTACTTGTTATGTTGAAAGGAAACGTGTTTGTCAATAGTATTCTTAGCTAATTTATATTTGAAAGAGACCGTTTGCATATAAATTATAATTTAAACATTTATATTTTTAGTTAAATAAATTATAATAGATTGTCATATAAACATTTCCTTACGTTTTTGGGCACTTGTTGACAAAATTTAATCTTGTCTTTAGTGAAGGCACGTGTGCAAACGGTATATTTCTCGCGTTCTGAACAAGTATTAATTGAATAGTAGAACAAGGTATGTTTATAAAAATAACTTAGGTATGGCTCGATATTTTAATCAGAAGAAAAAACATGTAAAACAAAATTACAATAATGACAATGTTGATCGATGGAATTATAGTAAAAGTGGCACAAAAAATAGTCATATTTTTCGAAACGAAAATTATCCTAATCGAATTGGTCACAGACCTAGCCCTAATGTACATCATACAAGTGATAAGTTTATACCGATCTATGCAAGTGATGAAAGACTTGACGATGAAAGTTTAAGGTATTTTACGAGAGTGTTTGAAAGAGTAAAGTCAGGATTTGACAATGAAGAAGAAAAAGGCATGTCTTTATTTTCTAATTAATACTGTAAGTGTAACACTGTGTAAGGTTTAGTCTTTTCAAAATTCAAGTATTATTGCTATATTCTATTTTCCATTTCTGTTCTACCTATAGTACTTATACTATTATTACAATACCACTTTACCAGCTTAATGTTAATAATCATGGACACTGATATGTGTTACGTGTTACATTGATTGGCTGTGTTAACACCAGTGGTGAGGCTGAAGCCTGAAATAATGCTCTGAAATTTGGCTCTGAGTGAAACCAAGAGTGCAACACAATTAACCTTTTTAGGGTCCAGGAAATAATTTCAACTGATAGATTAACTTAAACTTTTCCCGTCACTGGGGATGGGTGCTTTTGCTTGTTTCATAATGATTCTAATACATGATTTGCTTTCATGTCCTTTTTATTGTAATTTTAATTTCTGTTTAAGTTTCTTATGTTTTTATTTTGTATCAACATAATTGTAGGCCTAATAAATGGTGTTGATACAAATGTTTTGAACTTAAATGTGATCTTTTTTAACTTAAGTTTGTAATGTTGGTTTTGTATTTATGCCATGAAGAAGGGGAGGGAAAGAAATGTCCCTTCCAAAGCTCTTTGACCAGTTAGCACCTCTAACCCCAAATCATTCTAAACTATATATAAGAGTTGATCTTTTATGTATGTATGTATGTATATAATGCAGTTGTCATAGTACACTGTTAAAGCTAGGTAATTAAGTCTGTTAATTAAAATAATTAATTACTTTGGTCATTGTCATGTAAAATTATCAATTAACCAAATTTGAAAAAGAATTAATTGAAATTAATACAGTTTTGGATTATTGCAACTATCATAGTAATAAAAAAAATTTTCATTATGATTTTTCATTATTAATTTTAATTGAAATTTGTTCAGCTTAATTGATTATAGTTATGGTTGAAGCAAATAAACACCTAAACTGTAACTGTATTTGCTACTTTTTCTGTATTGTGTATGTGATGTTTGTAACATTTCTTACTTTCTGCGAGTTACAGCACTGTCTCGGTGGAAGTTACTCCACCCGCTGGCATGTCTCGGTGGAGGTTACACCACTCGCTGGCATGTCTCGGTGGAGGTTACACCACTCGCTGGCATGTCTCGGTGGAAGTTACACCACTTGCTGGCATGTCTCGGTGGAAGCTATAGCACTCATGTACGACAGGTCTCTGGTTCAAGCCCAAAATGAGGAAATATATGTAATGTTGGAGCACCAAATCATCCACAGACGATGAGGAAATATATGTAATGTTGGAGCACCAAATCATCCACAGACGATGAGGAAATATATGTAATGTTGGAGCACCAAATCATCCACAAACGATGAGGAAATATATGTAATGTTGGAGCACCAAATCATCCACAGACGACTAAGGTATTGGATGAAGTGTTGTACTTAGAAGAGCAGCCAAAGTTTAAAATGTTCTTGCATATACTCAACATGGTTTCACTAAAGAAAAAATCTTGCCTTACTAATATTTTGATGTTCATTGAAGAGGTAATTGTTTATGTAGGTGGGGATAAGGGTATGCAGTTTTATATTTCTGGGTTTTCAGAAAGCATTTGACATTTTATTGCAACTTCATTAGTACATTTACAATTGATCACATGTATGAAAAGCTAGTATGGTAGAGTTGCAGGCTCGGGACATGCCAGCGAGTGCTATAGCTTCCACCGAGATATGCCAGTCAAACGAGTGCTCTACCAACTGTTTTGAAATTAATTTGTAGCTGAGTGTGATGTCTCAATCCCGTAAGGAATAGTAAAATTAACTTTTATATTTAATGGTGTAATAAATAACAAAATATCTGATATTGTTCATATACAGTATTAAGTTTTGTTATATATTTAATCCAATAAAATCGTGAGAGGGTGTGCCATGTATATTCCTGCACAGAATCATCAGAATTGTTACCAAACAGTTCATCTTGTTCATTGTATTTCAGAGTCTAGACCTCATAGTCCAGTTGTTAAACTAAATACTTAAAGTAGTATAGCTTACAGTGCAGAAAGAGATACATATCTATCTAAATTTTAATTCACTCGTATTCATCTTTTCAGAAATTTTTGTGGAGAATGTTTCTGAACAGACGGAAGGGAAAGAAGTCATGCTTTCTCGAAGCAAACTTGGCAGTTTTTGTATGGAGCTTTTATTGAAACTTGGTTGTTCTGAGGAAGTCATCGTGAGGTTCATGGAAGCTTTTGGCTCTGACTTGCGTCTTGTGTGCACTCATCACTTTGCCAGTCATGTTGTACAGTCTTTAGTTACTGCAGGAGTTCAACACATACAGGTTTGTGCATTATAGCGTAATATACTAGTGGCCATGTTGTATATTTATTAAAAGAAACTGAAACTAGTCTAATTGGAAGCTACACTATTGGAGTGATTTATTAGGATTTCATTGGTCTGTTAGAGTAAACTTTGTCTACGGTTGTCACACCTTCCAAGGACATTTAATCAGTAACAGTACATGAAGCTAACTAATACTGTTTATGTGTCTTGTAAGTAAAGTTGTGTTTTTTTTTAATGGAACCTAGTAGTTGGCATTCCCAGACTAAATTCAAGGACTTAGTTCGTGATCTGTTCCCAGAAAAATGCTCTCAACACTTTAGTGTCATAGATGCATTATAAGGGTGACAGTCAAATCCTACTTTCCGATGAGTATTCCAAGAGTTTACAGCGAGTGCTGTTGACTAGCTGCCATCTTTCTCGTTAGAATACATATAGATAATCCTTATGTGGGTTTGCATAACATTTTGAAACAAATTTCTGTAATGTTAGATTCATTAACAGTATTGGTTAAAAATTTTGATATTTATTATTTTTATTTAATATATATATAATATTGTTGTATTATGAGAATTATTTTGCATTTGTTGACTTAATATATGAACTTAGAACTAACCCTCATCTCCTAAACTGGTTTGAACTGTGTGATTTATTGGGATTACAGATGAAAATATTGATAACATACTGTAATAATCATGATGAGAATACAGATGAAAATATTGATAACATACTGTAATAATCATTACGAGATTATAGATGAAAATATTGATAATATACTGTAATAATCATGATGAGAATACAGATGAAAATATTGATAACATACTGTAATAATCATGATGGGATTACAGATGAAAATATTGATAACATACTGTAATAATCATGATGAGATTACAGATGAAAATATTGATAACATACTGTAATAATCATGATGAGATTACAGATGAAAATATTGATAACATACTGTAATAATCATGATGAGATTTTGCTTTATGACATTACGTACTCTCAGTTAAAATAGTATATTAGATTTAACATATTATTTACAGGATTAATTTTTTGTTTTATTTAAATAACTACTTTGTGCAAACCCATAAAAGAAAGATAATAATACCACAGAATAATTGTTATACAATTAACAAAATATAAAATAATACAAAATTATTAAGTAATTAAGAAACTATAAAGAAACCCAACTAGTTACAACAGGCTAAGTTTATAATTCTTAGTTCAAACTGTCAAAACTAATCAATTTTATCTTTTGTTAATTCTCTTATTCATTTGTGCATTATTTTGATTTTGTATTATTATTAAGATCTGATCTAAATAGGAACTTTGGTTTAAACAACAGTTATTTATAATGCACTAACTATAATTGAAAATGATGTGTACAATAATTTTTAGTTTTATTTTAACTTTGGTTTCATTCTGTCGTTTACAACATCATCACTGATGAACGAGTCTTTTTTTATTCTATTGTTTCAAATAAAGGTTCGTATATTTAAGTTAATTGTGCTAAATAATTTTAAGTTGTATCAACTTACCTTTATTATACGTTGACTGAGGAAAACCATAAAATGATAAGCCAGAAAAGGCCGAATAGATAGGTATGGTTATACCTTAAAATATGCATTTAAACTGTATATTATAAATCACTTCTTTTAGCGAACTTAACTATTTTCACTGAAGAAACCTGGTCTAAGTCGCACCTTTACTTAGTGAAGATGTTCTGTAGAAAATTGTTTTCAATACTGAGCCTCGTAAAATTTTTATTAAAACATTATTATAGAAATTTCACCACGAAAGTGAAGAGTCGACAAATAAACGAGATGATGACGAGGAACCAACTGCCGAAGAAGATAAAAGTGGAACCATTATTAACTGGATCATTAAGCTTTGCAAATTTTGTTTGAACAACATGGATGAGTTTATAACGGACATTTATGCATGCTATATTCTACGTACACTTCTCGAGGCAGTCGCTGGATATCGGGTACCAGAAAATATTGCAAGGTGTGAGAAACAAAGTAAGAAGAAGAAGAAATACTTACAACATACTTTAAAAGGTGAGAAATTTTAAACATCAAAATATAATAACCCCAGTTAATGATTTATTATCCAGATCTTCTCAACAATAGTTTTAATAATTATGACAGTTTCCTGTAATGTGTGTAATTTATATATATTCATGTTATTAGTCATTCATTGTTTTATTACCATCAAGGATACCTTCAATCCCAACCTCCCTGATCCTCTACATATTCATCAGCTCTTTTCTGAAACTTGTAGGTTCTACAATCATGAATGGCAACATTATACTTTCAACAGGATACCTTCAATCCCAACCTCCCTGATCCTCTACATATTCATCAGCTCTTTTCTGAAACTTGTGTACAGCTGTAGGTTCTACAATCATGGATGGCAATTGGTTCCATAGACTTGGAAATAAATTGAAAAAATAAAAAACTAAGCTAGAGATGTGTCTGACCTTTCCAAATCTTAAACTTGACTTATTGATATGTTGACCTCAGAATTCAATTAAATCTCATTTGATCCTTTTTTTCTCAAGAGATCAAAGTTGAACTTTCAACCTGACTTCATACAGCAACCCTTCCATCCCTAGAATCATCCCAGTAACCTTCCTCTGTGAGAGCCCTCAACCTGACTTTGTATGGCAATCCATCCTCAGGATTATCTTAACAACATTTCTCAGAACCTTCACCAACCAGTCAATGTCCTTCCTAAGATAAAGGAACTTATATGAACATTCTATTGAGAATATTGGAATAAACCTGAATCGTGTAGATATTATTAACTTGTTTGTGTATTTAAAAAAAAAAAGGAAGAGAAATTAAAGTGTTACACAGTGATAATGTTGAAGTTTGTCTATAGGATGTATACCAGTTTGAGTTTTATTTATTCTAATGGGTCACTTAAAAAGTTTTCATAAATATATTGTATGTGATTGAAATACAGTGTGTGTTAACATCGTGTATTGTTTAGTACACAGAGTACCTAGTGTTCAGTGTGTTAACATGGTGTATTGTTTAGTACACAGAGTACCTAGTGTTCAGATTCTACAGTGTGTGTTAACATGGTGTATTGTTTAGTACACAGAGTACCTAGTGTTCAGATTCTACAGTGTGTGTTAACATGGTGTATTGTTTAGTACACAGAGTACCTAATGTTCAGATTCTACAGTGTGTG
>NW_013672414.1:43005-44201 GCF_000517525.1 Limulus polyphemus
CCATACATATCCATACGAACACAAAAACAATACTAGAAACTGGAAAAAAACCTACATATCCATACGAACACAAAAACAATACTAGAAACTGGAAAAAAACCTACATATCCATACGAACACACAAAAACAATACTTGAAACTGGAAAAAAAACATACATATCCATACGAACACAAAAACAATACTAGAAACTGAAAAAAAACCTACATATCCATACGAACACACAAAAACAATACTTGAAACTGGAAAAAAACCATACATATCCATACGAACACAAAAACAATACTAGAAACTGGAAAAAAAACCTACATATCCATACGAACACATATACATATACATTTTTTATATTTTGAAGAATACAAATAATTTCATCTTAAATATTTGAGTTCATTTTAAAAACAAACTAACCAATAATAGACTAGTTGTCTGAAAATCCACTTCTTATGTTCTATTGTCACAGTTCATTTATATAAACAAACTAACCAATAATAGACTAGTTGTCTGAAAATCCACTTCTTATGTTCTATTGTCACTGTAAACTACAGAAAGTACAATATCTAAAACAAATTCACACATTAACTAAAGGAGAGGAAAATACATATTACAGTCCCATACTACATTAATATTAGGCTTATGTAGACATGATAATACTCAGTTTTCTGTTGTCAGGTGTTACCCCGAATTCACCACCGTTGAACTACACTGTGCCTCAGAAGTTTCTTGATATTCTGAAACTGTTTGCGGAAAATGTAACTAAAAGGGAGGACCTACAAGGTGGGTGTATTTCTTATTTAGATCGTTTAGTTAAAGCACGTTGTGTTCAACTGGCCGTTTTAGAATGTTGAGAAAATATGATTATTTATTTATTAATTAAAGTCAAAATTAATTTTGTTTTGTATCTTCATGGATTACTCACGAATCAGTTTCATGTTACATTTAAATGTAAAAAAAGATATTTTTATAAGACATGAACGAGTCTAGTTCAGACTCAGTATCAAATTCGTGTACCTGTTCAGATACCAGTAGTTGAAATCACTAAAGTTATTAGTTTCAGGTTGACCAAAAATGTTAGTATTAATGTCGTTTATATAAATGAACTATTCTACAGTGTGTGTTAACATGGCTGAACACTAGGTACTCTGTGTACTAAACAATACACCATGTTAACACACACTGTAGAATCTGTTCATTTATATAA
>NW_013672414.1:45136-46501 GCF_000517525.1 Limulus polyphemus
AGTTTCTAGTATTGTTTTTGTATGGATATGTAGGTTTTTTCTCCAGTTTCTAGTATTGTTTTTGTGTGTTCGTATTAATAAAAAGCTGTAGAGTTCTAGTTGTTGATTGTTGTTGTTTTTTAGAGTGGATACAGAGTAAGAAAGCTTCACCCGTTTTGCAGACTTTGCTGCTAGTACTTCAGAAACGTCACATGAAAATGTGTCAAAAACTTGTGAAAGTGATCATTAAACAAGCTTTCCACGGTGCCGATGACGAAGGGTATGTTTTAATCACACAACTTTGAAATACTTGCTTGTTTGTTCATAATAATTTTTGTTATTTATATTAATATTATATCCAAAACAGTTTCTGAGTTATTGATTTTTGTTTAATCTGTTTTCTCTCATAGCATTTGGTCGAAACATAAAAGAATAAGATATCATCAATCTATTTTGGTCTTTGTTGCTGCTTGTTCAGATACTTGTTTTCACAGTTAAATAGAAATAACACTCAAACAATTTGTACGATGAAGGTTTTGAGAGTTTAAAAATAGTGAAAAACCTTCACATTCTTCTCATCCTCTTACTGTTTTTTTAAGTTGTTGTTAAAAGTTGTAAACCAGTATATACATTTGTGAAAGTTTTTCAGAAATCTTTTGAATTTCTTTCTCACAGGCTTCCAGCACTCTTAACCAGCGATAGTGGCTCGCACTTTGCTGAAATCTTGTTAATGGTTGCTTGTGAAAAGTATCAAAAGCGTTTGTGGAATAAATACTTGAAAGGACACCTTGTGCAACTAACTAGACATTTCTTCGCTAATTTTGTTGTTCAGAAACTATTGGAGTTCGTGAAGAGCAAGGAACAGGTAGTGTTTGTTTCGTCTTTCACTCTTTATAGATAAAAAACTAAAATACACATTTTAAATAATATTACGTATTTGAAACCTTAAACTTGGAAAGCTTGAAGGGATACACTTTATTCATGATAGTACAAAATTCTGCACTCCCACTAAAGAGGGAATATACATGTAGTAGTTTAAGAGCTAACCTAAAGTCTTTAATATTTATAATGGAATGCTATCATTTTGTGTGATTTTTAAAGAATAAGTAAACCTATAATAGTAAGGAAGTTAACTTTTCTCTTTTTTTATAGACGTTATTTGTAATTCTTTGGACGGTTTCTTGTTGGGGGGGGGGGGGTAAATTGTTTACCATAAACTAATAAAATCCATTCTTGTAGGGTTCTCATAATTTTTTTGTTCTAAAAATATTCTTTTTTTTTATAGTGTCAAATGTGTTTACTAATTAAAACCATCACATTTTTGAACACCTTCAAATTGCAAAACAAAATATAATGGTAAATAACACCCAGGTTATTATATACAAT
>NW_013672415.1:0-7242 GCF_000517525.1 Limulus polyphemus
AGGTTCATATAATGTAACCATGAATACCAGAATGCGACCAATATCAAAATGGTTTACAAATTATCTAAGTACACCTTATATGCTATACTTCATTAGTTCCAGATATACAGTTGTGATATCGTGAGATGTTAGATTGTGACTTTATTTTAGGCCTGTGTAAGGCGGTAATTAATTCTTTATGTTATTGTCATTAAGTGGGTAATGTGTCACAAAACAAATAATAAAAACATTTCAGAGGTGGGGGCGCTAAAAGTGTTTTTTTCCCCCGAGTGCTGAGAACCCTTGCTACGCCTCTGGCTCCTCACAATTTAAGCGGGTAAATAAACATGTATTAAATTGTTTAAATACACAACATTATGTTCAACAGAATGAAAGCGTGTAGATAAACATGTATTAAATTGTTTATATACACGACATTATGTTCAACAGAACGAAAGCGTGTAGATAAGCATGTATTAAATTGTTTAAGTACACGACATTATGTTCAACAGAACGAAAGCGTGTAGATAAACATGTATTAAATTGTTTATATACACGACATTATGTTCAACAGAACGAAAGCGTGTAGATAAGCATGTATTAAATTGTTTAAGTACACAATAGTATGTTCATCACAATGAAACCAAGTTGATGCTAAACAATCATAGATAAATAAATTGAATAACAGTTTGAGATGAAAACAAATAGACAGTAACTGACAGAATGAACGTTGAAACAGGTGTTAAATTACACAGACCTGCGAATTTAAACTTCATAAAAGTTGTTTTGGTTTTAATAACGAATTTTCCATAATTCAGCTACGTAGACTTCGAAAATAATATTCTTTTTTTTTCTATCACGTAAGATTTTTTTTACAAATCCGGAAGAAAAAAAACTTACTTAGATTGAAATATTATTTCGTTTAACACAATGAACCTTTTTTATTATTATGTTTGGGTTCTAGAACGATCGATAAGACTATCACGTCGCGGCTGGGCTAGAGAAAGCTATAGCCAATGGTTGTCAACATTTTTTAGCATAACAAAATGTGCCCCGATTTCAATGAAAATGATTCACTTATGTAAAAGTACATGTAACGTTTTGTGAAAAATCTGTACGTGATGGAGAAAAATGGTTATCTTTTTAGGATTTAGCGTATAGGAATTATTCTAGAACATGAAAAAAATTCAAGACAATAAAATCATCGCAGTCCTGCGTTATCAGAGCTGGATATTACGTAATCTCTATACTAAACACATACAACTCAGTTAGTTCATCAACACAGTTTTAACTTCTCAAAACTTTGTTTTCATTACGAGTAGGTATGGAAACTACATGTTTTAAAGATCTCTGCTTAAAATATCATACTTTAGACTTTCACATATTCTACTTGGAAAAGTACTATATTTTCTTTCTTTCTTAGATTAGAAAGATAAACTATTTACCGAAGTTTTCCACATTTTTAGATAAACGTGCTTTTAAAGCGCTTACAGACTTTTGCATGTAGGAAATTCGCTTTGTGCAGTACAGACTTTATTACACATGGCAAGGGCGGCGAATGTTCCACTTGGATATTTGGTGACGTTTCTTATAGGCAGTGCTGGGGAGATTTTTAGATGTTGTATCTACTTTCTCTTGTAATTCTGCTGTATTTAAATTTAGAAATGCCTGGAAATTAAGCCCTCCCTATTTTCACTTGAGACAACCAATGGCGTGGTAGCGCCTGAGTTCGGAGAGGGGTGCAATACTATCTCAGTCTAGAACAAAGATATTTCACGAATAGAGAAAGAATTAAAAATTCTCTTTCTGTAATATAGAAACGCCGTCTAACGTTCTGTACTCTCATCTTCTGACATATTGTTTTGTGTGATAGATAAAGGTTAATTTTACTTTTTTTTAAATTGCATCCAGTCTTTTTTTTTCTTCAACTCAGTCAAGTGAAATTTTCTGTTTTAATTCTGTTATACATATTCTGGCCATTCCTCCTGTTATTTATAGTTACCACCAAAAAGATAAATCAAAGAACCTGAGGATACCACAAAGTAAGATGGTAAGTTAATACTTCAATGCCGTGATCACAGGATTTGTTTTCATGGAAATTCTCTCATTTTCGATGGGTGTACTTTTATGTGTTCCTTTTTACACTCTTATGTAGTATAAATATTGTATTTCGAAGTTGGAATCCTCAGTGTAGATACCTGTACGCAGTGAATGGACCTTCCATGGAACGCCCTCAAAGGGCGAGCATGTTCGGTGAAGGAGATTCGAACCCGCGACCCTCATATTGCGAGTCGAGCGCCTGTTAAATTAGTCACAGAGAAAATATTGTATTGAGAGTGTTAGGCAGTAATGAAAGAAAAACTTTCACGAACAATCTCTGTTAAATTTAAATATAAAAATGTTAAATACATATATAAAACATTTATTTGTTGTAGAGCAAACAGCAACATAATGGGCTATCTGTGTTATGCCCACCACGAGTATCGTAACCCGCTTTTTAGCAGGCTGAGCCCGCTAACATACCGTTGAGCCACTGGAGGGCGAAACGTTTTTCTTATATTGCCATATGTCATTTAATAAAAATACTTTATGTGCTTCTACACACTTCGCATTTGAGATTTACAAATCGTTAACTTTTTTTGTGGTATTCAATTTCCTAGTTTACTCCTGCAGTGTTGGCAACGTCTCTAGTTTGTGAACTTTTTGCGGTTCTATTACAACAACAAAAAATCGCATTTTTCACGTAGAAGCCTTTGCTATTCACCACATTTATTAATTTTTCATACATAAATTTTATTGTCCCAAAATATTAAATAAAGAGAAATCTAGGAGAGACTACATATATTATATGTGTGTGTGTGTGTGTGTACAGTTTTCATTTGAAAGAACATCTGGTGCTGTTCTGTTTCCTAGTTACGTTTTAATTATCCTCAACATTTCCAGAGCTTTATTTATTTTTTATTCCCATGCACGATATACCGTTCTAAGCCATCCATTTAGTTAATTTCACATTAATGTTTGTTACATGATACCAATTAACTATATTTAAATTATTTAATTGCTTGTAACTAATACTATTGAACGATAGTTTAAAGTTTTCAGTTAAGATAGATCGATAGTAAATCTGTTAGTTTATTAAAAACTAACAATCTCAGGTACAGTGCCTTGCAAAAGTATTCACCCCCCCCCCCTGCAAAGTTTCCACATTTTGTTGTCGTCTGAGCTTACAATCATGAAACTTTCAAATGTTATATTTAGAATCTACACAATCTACTTCAAACTGAGAAAGTTAAAAAAAATGCTGATATTATGTAAGTAAGTTAGATATTCAAAGAAAATTATATTATCAGTTGCCTAAGTATTAAACCCATTTGCTACAGCAACCTTTAGTCATTTCGGGTGCAAAAGATTAGTTTCAATGGTCACAAAATTAGTGTAATGGTCTCTGTCTTTGTGTAAACGAAGTGGATTAACTTGACTTCATCTGTTCAAGCCGCAACTCACATAGTGGTACGACAAATCAATCATGCTTTCCAAACAAATCCGGGATAATGTGGTCGAGAAGCACAGATCAGGGGAAGGTTACAATAAAATTTCAAAGTCGCTGATTATCTTTTTCATCATAGTGAAGTCCATCATTAAGAAGTGGAATGTGCTTCATACCATCCATTCACTACCCAGGTCAGGCCGCCCTTCCAAACTAAGCATCCAGTCAAGCAGGAAACTGGTTAGGGATGCCACTGTGAAGCCAACAGTGACTTTAAAAGATTTGCAAAGTCAGTGTTCATTCATCGACAATATCCTGGTCCCTACATAAAACTGGCCTGTATGGGCAAGGTTGGTTGGTTGTTTGGCGTTTTATGGCGCAAAGCAACTAGACTATCTGCGCCAAACAACCAGTAAAAATAGTGAAAGTAATTTTTTTATAAAATGTAAAAATAAATCGAGTTAAAAACTAAACAAAGCTCGAAAATCAGGTAAAAACGTTTAAATAGAGTTAAAAAGCCCCAAAACTCGCATAAAGCTAAAAACACGGTCAAGTTGGACAGTGTCACCATCGTCAATGACACCGTCCAATGTCAGGGGTAAACCCGTAGAGAGTATATGTCTAAAATGGTGCCGCCGCTCACGGTCGTAACGACGGTACGACAGTAAAATGTGGGCTATCGTGACTTGAGTGTCACAATGGCTACACATTGGTGGGTCAGCACCAGATAAAAGAAAACGATGAGTTAAAAACTGTGACCAATGGGTAGCCTAACCAGGACAGCTTCCTCCTTCCGATCCTTACGGAAACAGAACGGCCAAAGAGCAACAGAAAAGCTTGTTATGACGTTTTTCACCCCAAGTCGACTGCCAAATGGCGCGAAGCCGCGTCTTGAATATAGGACCGTAGTCCATATATGGGACAAGCACGGTCGTGACAGAACCAGAGCAGATGGACTTAGCTGCGGTGTCAGCGAGCTCGTTCCCGCGAATACCGACGTGGCCAGGTATCCAAAAAAACTGGATGGAAACAGATGATAGAGAAAAGTGGGCCAGTCAGTGTTGAATATCGACGAGAACAGGGTGAGGACTAACGTTAAGCAATTCCAGGGCCAGTAGAGAGCTAAGAGAATCAGTGTAAATAGTACAATTACTGTACTGCATAGCTTCTACATGATCCAGGGCAAGAGAAATTATATACAACTCGGCAGTGAACACAGAAACTGTAGAGGAAATCCTGCAAGCAACTACCCAGCCACAGCAAACCATGTCAAAGCCTACAGAGTCACCTGATTTTGAACCATCCGTGTAAATGGGAAGATAAAAATGGTTTGAAAGATGTTCAGCAAATAGAACACGGTACTTCCAATCGGGAGTATCTGCCTTCCTCAGATGACTCAAGGAAAGTTCACAGTCAGGGATGGTAATAAGCCATGGTGGAATGGGCTGATAGTTGGGAACAGCAACATCATCTAATGCCAGACCCAATTCAGCCAATTATGCCTGGATACGAAGAAATTGAAAACTATCTGTTCTGAAAGAGCATGGCCCACCAAAGAAGGAAGACACAATTCCAGGTGGGCTGCTGTGGTAAGGATCGAAGCTTGGTAGCATACTGTAGAGAAAGGTGCAAATGATGGCAGTGAAGAGGAGGTTTGTGGGATTCAGTGTACAAACTCTGGACTGGAGAAGTGCAGAAAGCCCCCTTGCAGAGCCGAAGCCCCAGATGATAAATGGAGTCCAGCATCTTGAAGGTCGAGGTCCTGGCAGAACCAGAGACCAAAGACCCATAGTCCAGTTTGGATCAAGTGAGGGCACAATAAGTTTTAAGCATAGAACATCGATCCACTCCCAAGAGGTGGAAGAGAGGACACAGAGGATGTTAAGTGCCCTCGTACACTTGACGCATAACAGCTTGATGTGTGGAATGAAAGTGAGCTTATGGTCAACAATAAGACCCAACAACTTTGCCTCAGGGACCACGGGAAGAACAACATCACTGAGAAGGAGCTCGATATCGGACTGTAGACCTCGTTGGTTGCAAAAATGCATGCAAACAATTTTGGAAAATGCAAAACCGTTTGCTGTGGTCCACTTCAACAAGCAATTGAGAGCAGTCTGTAGCTAACACTCAATACACATCATATTCGAATACTGACACGAGATGTGGAAGTTGTGTAGTGATAACATTAATCTTGATACTAAAAAGTGTGACACTCAAGACACAGCCCTGAGGGACTGTAAGTTCCTTTGAAAAAAAATGGGAAAGAGTCAAACCCACATGGACTTGGAATCGCCTGTCCAGTAAAATGTTCTGAATAAAAATGGGTAAATGGCCACGAAACCCATATAAGTGGAAGTCCTTCAAAATGCTGTACCTCCATGTAGTGTCATAAGTGAAGGGAAGCAGATAGAGATATCAATGGCAGTAAAAGACTGACTAGGTGCATGAAAATAAGTATGAGATCCAGTAGTGAAGAGAGAAAGGTTGTGATCCGAGAGCATATGCTATACAGAACGACCCCCTCCCATCAATATCAGCACCACCCCAGAGGGGATTGTTTCCATTAAAGTCTCCCAGAATTAAAAAGGGAGATGGCAACAGTTCAACGAAAGCATCAAGGTCTGATTGATCATAAGTCTCTCCATGAGACAAGTACAGAGAACAGGTGGTGATGGTATGATCCAAGGAAATATGGATAGCTACAGCCTCCAAGAATGTATCGAACGACACAGAACATCGAAACTCGTTTTATTGCTGGTCGACCAACAGTGCCACCTCCCCATGTAATCATCCATCACACAACCTGCTATGCTGTTATAAAGAAAACTGCTGAAAGGTGACTGTATTGGCAGGTTTCAGAAATGTTTCCTGTAAGGAAAGACACACAGGACGATAGGAATCGATCAAGGCCTTAATGTCATTCAGATTAGAACGAAAACCTCGACAGTTCCACTGTATCTCAAGTGGCCATTTTTACGTAGGTGGAGGAGAACTGGACGGAGAACCCTTCTGTTTACGACTATGCTGTTTTTCTTTACTAGAAGGAGGTCTATCAACTTCCATGGTTCTTTCCCTTATTCGAGAAGGCAGATCTGCAGATCTCTGTCATTAGACTGAGTTTCCAGGGATTGAGGGCATGAACGAATAATCGTTCTCCATCTCGGGGCCGAGGAAGATTGACCCGAGTGGACAGTGGAAGGAATGGTGGGGACAGAGATAGGAGTACACATTGATTTGTCAACTCTTTTATCCACTGAGAGCAAAAAGACCCTTCACATGATGTGAAAAAGACTCTGACAGAGGCACAGAAAGGTCAGTCTTCGCTCCCACCATAGCAGTGGAGTATGCAGTGGCATATGTCCGAGATCGAGTAGGGGATAATAACTTCCGAGCCTTGGGGTAAGAAATGTCATTAACAGTCTTTAAACGCTGTACCTCTTTCTCCTCCACCCACTTAGGGCAAGATCGAGAGTAAGAGGGGTGGGAACTATTACAATTAACATAGTGTAGGTCCAGTTCACATTCGTAGGCGTCGTGGTCTTTGCCATCACAACG
Organism: Limulus polyphemus; assembly: GCF_000517525.1. Lineage (NCBI taxonomy): Eukaryota > Metazoa > Arthropoda > Merostomata > Xiphosura > Limulidae > Limulus > Limulus polyphemus. The sequence continues at coordinate 7,025 of NW_013672415.1, forward strand.
AGCACACATCACAGAACCACGACAAGATGTCCTTGAATGACCGAACCACTGACAATAGAAACATTGGAGAGGGTTGGGAATATAAGGCTGTACCTTATAGTTCAGATAACCTGCCTTGACAGTGGCAGGTGGATGTGGCGATGTAAACGTCAAAATGAGAACATTGGTAGGAAGCATAATTCCTTTTTTTTACAAGTGGAGATACATCGCACTGCAGA
>NW_013672415.1:7639-18738 GCF_000517525.1 Limulus polyphemus
TGGGTACCGAATGAGGGTGGAGACTGCTGTTCAGAGTCTTCTAGACGTCCACAACACCAGTTGAGAACGCCCAATACTGGTATTCAGTTGACCCTAGTCCAACAGGACCAGCTGATTGACACTGGGGGAGCCACTCTAAGACTACCCGTCTACAGGAATTCAAGGCCAAAATGGTGTGTTGCAGTGCCCCAGACACCACTCAACCACCAGGATAATCTCCTACCCTTCACGGGTCACCACGCACGACCAAACGTGTGGGTAAATGTTCAGATCCCAGAGGAGGTAACTGAAAATACAGAACCTTCCCCGGAAGGTCCCCTCACCACGTACATCCACTTCGACAGATGTATGGGCAAGAAAGAAATCATTATTGAAAAAGAATCATCTTAGATCTCGTATGGCGTTTGCGATAAAGCATGTAAATGATACTACATACATGTGGCAGAAGATTTTGTTGTCACACGAAACAAAAAGTTGAGTTTTTTGGTCTAGATTCAAAGCATTACGTCTGGCGCAAGTCCAACACAGTACATCACCCAGTCAACACCATCCCAACAATCAAGCATGGTGGTGGCAACATCATGTTATGGGGATGCTTCTCATCAGCAGTGACTGGGGAGCTTGTCAGGATTGAAGAGAAGACAGATGGTGTAAAGTACAGGTGAATCCTATAGGAAAACCTGCTTGGGTCACCCAAGAATCTAAAACTAGGTCGCAAATTTCCATTTCAGCAGGACAATGATCCGACACACAAGACCAAATCCACACTAGAGTGGTTTCAAAGAAGAAAGTGAATGGCCTAGAATGGCCCAATCAAATTCCTGACTTGAATCCAATAGAAAATTTATGGCGAGATTTGAAGATCAACGATCCCCAATGAAGTAGTTGGAATTGGAGAAATTTTGGCAGGAAGAATGGGGAAAAATTACATCATCTCATTTTGCAAAGCTGATAAAAAAACCTATCCAAAAAGACTCACAGCAGTAATTGCTGCCAAAGGTGTTTCCACAAGTACTAACTTAGGGGGCTGAATACTTATTCAATCAACAAATTTCAATATATGTAGGTAGGGATTTTTGTAGGTTTTGTTGAAATTCAACCTCCTCCACACATAACAGTGTTAAGTTTGACCATTAGAGTTTTGAATAAAAACAAGTCCATTAAAAACATTACATTATTTGTATCTCATCAAAATGTGACATTATTGGTAGAAGGTGAATACTTTTGGAAGGCACTGTAGGTTTACTTTATCCTGTTCAATTGCAGTGTATGGTTTAAAAAGGCAGATGAGGAGGGAACCAACAATCAGTCTATTCGAAAGATTATTCAAATAGGAAACTTTTTTTATATTTTCTAGAACTATTAGCCTAAATATCCATTCTTTTTCTAGAAAATCAACCTTTTCTGGTGAAAATATCTTTCATTAACTTAGCTGTCTTCTAAAAATTATAAGCTCATCCACATTTTCATCTATATTTTCCTTCAACTTTTACGAATGTATTAATAATTCTATTTTCATCAGTCAATTAATGCGATACAAAAATAATATTAATTACTATTTATTCCGACAGATGACGATACAGATATTATATACAAATTGTGAAATGCAGAGATAGTTTTTAAATGAATAATAAATTCGCAAATAATGTTTTGAAACTCTGTGGGAACACATTTAATTATATATATATTCATATTTTTCTACATGAGTAAACCCGAGAAGTAATAAACAGCTTATCGTCATTAAAATAGCAATATTATAAATGAAGTAAGTTTATCAGGAGTTTTCAGATTCGTTCACAGATGGCGGTATGATCCCTGAAGTACGTTGTCATCTCAATTCGTCCAACGAGGCAGCTTTGTATACTTTTGAAGTGGGAGAACTGTTACTAACGTTCGATAGTTGTTCTCATACTAATTAGTGTCCTCCGAGAGAAGTTCATTCAAATTGTGTAACTGCAAACAGAAGTGTAAGTTTTATCTTTCATATGTAAAACTTCGTGAATCTTTTGATTAGTGCCTTTCTTCACTTAATTATAACGTCAAACTTTTCAGTTTTGACATGATGATAGAGATTCAACTTTGAAGCAACAAGTTAGGGTATACCGTTTTTAACTAACTCTGTAACTGTTGCAACTTACAAGTTCTAGTACTCAGTAGTACTAGTAGTACAACTACTACATTACTGGTACTTGTATTATGTAAGTTGTAGTACTGATTAGCATAACTAGTAAATGTTTTTATATAAACACTGGTTGATATTATAAGAAAAAATAATTTATAGTAATAAAAAGTGGTGGATGGCTGGTCTTAGTATTTATTAATATTAGGATAGTTTGTTTCTTGTTAAGCACAAAGCAACACAATGGGCTATTTCTGTTGTGCCCACCAAGGGTATCAAAACCCGGTTTTTAGCGTTACTAGTAAAAGTAAAATACCATAGGCTACTTAAACTTTGATTTTTAAACTTAAAGTTTCTTATAGTTATACTTAGTAGTAGTACTAGTAAGAATAGTACTCAGTACTTAGTTGTACCAGAATAAAATCAATGTTCATTTAATACTAGTAAACTTGAAAAATGTCAACCTGCTGGATAATTAGTTTATAGTATTTCACTTACCATCTAATTTGTTACTAGTTAAGATAAAATTATTTTATAATACTTATACCTAATACGAAATACTTGCAGTACGCTAATCATCAAAGCATTTAGATAGAGTAAAATTTTAAAAGCAGTAATGCAATGAAAAAGAAAACCCAGTAAGAGAAAACGTTCATTGTCACTCAAAAAAAAATCTCCGTTATCGCTTAGATTATTAAGCCTAAAGTTTAAATAAATGATTTTCCTATATATATATTCGATTTCATTTTTAGTGTTCCGTTGAGCCTCATATTTTTTGGATTTTGGTTGTTAATTTTTTTTTGCCATTGAATTTAGTTTTTATATCAGTTTAGCAACTATATCATTATATCTCATGTATATAAATCAACATTTTGAAAAGGAATTAGATGTGATATTAGATATCTATATAAATTACAAAATTGAAATTTCACTCTTTCATGTTTCCAAGTGCGTCAACGTTAAGTTCACGAACTTACAACGCTAAAATTTGGGGTTCGATTCGCCGTAGTGGATAGAACGAAAATAGTCCATTGCATAGCTTTGTGCTAAGAATAAACAGACTGTCTCATAATTGCTTGAAAATCATTAATATCGTTCTTAGTAACGTTTTATAGTTTCTATTTTTAGAAACGAAAAAAATCTGATTAAACTATTTTTATAGCCCGATAAACCTATGTTATTTGATGTTTTTTGTATTGATGTATTACACGACAGTATTTCATTATTTTTTTTTCAAAATGTCACTTGTTATTCTCCTAAAGAAAGAGAGATTTATTAAATGAGTTAGTTATTGTTCTTACTACTCGCAAGTGTCAAAATTACTACCTAAACACATTATTCACGATAATTTAATTGTTTATGTCATTCGAATAGACGTTACCTGGTTTTAAAATCACTGCTCAAGGTTAGTTTCATGTATTTTGCACAGCCCTCTTCCCAGTTAATGTTACCACTTTTCCTATACTGATTTTTATGTTTATTGTTAAGCAATAAGCTATACAATGGGCTATATTTGCTCTGCCCACCGCTGTCATAAGCTCTCAAACTTGCCGCTGATCCCAGGGGAGCTTCTATACTGAGTAGTAGCAGCCTTTCCTCATTTTACGAGTTCGACTTTCGAACTTCTATGACAAAGATAGGTACAGTATTTTATATTGTATAGCAAGGTGTTTTTGAGTAGCACCTGGTGATACAGTTTTGTTGTTGTTCTCTTATTCTCATTATTATTCTTAGTAGGTATGGCTTATTTCTGAAGCTTGGAAGGAAAAATCAAAATATATACCGTCTTTCGGGATGTCTACTGCTCGGAATACAATCGAATACAAACTTTCTCTTGAGATGCCTATAACTCAATATCAATTCGAATACAGACTCTCAAGATCTCAAGTTGCCTACAGTTCGAAAGTAAAAGCTTAACAAAGGTCCTATTTATACTCCTTCGGTGTACCAGTAGCTCGGAAATAACATCCGGATACAAGCTTTTGAGATTCCTATAACATGGAAGTCAAATCCGTTTACAAACTCTTACTAGAAGAGTCAATAAGATCGTAGGTAAAACCTTAATATTTTTAAAGGTCCTGGGTGAAGGTCGTACCTCCTTTTTAGTTTGCTTCATTTAGTTAATTAATAGTAGTGTTGTTTCATGACCTAAAACAATAAAATCTTAAAAATAATTCATATTAATTCTTATACAGGATAGTTTTTTGTTAGAATTTTCGCGCAAAACTACACAAAAGCCTAATTATACAAAGCCATTCCTAATTTTTAAGTGATAGGCTAGACAGAAAGCAGTTACTCAACAACACCCACCACCAACTTATGGGCTACTTTTGTTAGGTCGAATAGTTGGATTTAATCGTCGCTGTTATAGCGCATTCGCGGCCTTAAAGTACGTAATGCTTTTGGGGATACAAGACGCAAACCGTGAATCCTGTTTTTCATATTCCCTGCACACCATTAGCCTATATCCATCCTAAAACTATATTGAGTATAAGCTCTAAAGTATCTATCTATATATATATGTGTGTGTGTGTGTGTGTGTACAAGATGTACTTCCGTAGGGTCCCCGAAAGTGTTCTGTGTCAAGAGTAAATAAAATCAAAACTAAGAGCAACAAATATTTTTATTTCTTGCATTTGAAGTTCATATGTTATGCTGTGTTGTAGCCTACAGAGTGCATAGTTCTTCTCGTGATTTATGGATGCGCACGTTTTACTGACGTCACTACAGTACAAATTGCAACGTTAAGCGTTATGTAAGGTCATTCTAGTGTCTACTGACTTACTGACAGACAGCACACTATGGTATAGTGGTGCGAGTGGTGACCCCTTCCAGGCGCCTTCGGCCTCTTTTCGGGGAAATCATTGGTGAAAAGATATTTTCTCTCCCAGTTCATTATGTCAATGTAGATTTCGTGAATATTTACAATACTTTATTTGAAGTGTGGGGACTTCAAGTATTTATTTTACGATGATATTAATTTAAGGTTTATTGAATATGCAAATAATAAGTTTTTTTCTTCTTAAACGTTAAGGGCCAATTAAGAATTTCGCTGTATTCTTCAGAAACCTGCAAAAAATATAATTTTTGTTTCTTAACATTATCTAACTACAAGTCCTACAGCAAACAGTTAGCAGTACGTATACGTTTGTCGTCTAGAGAACATTGGTTGGCTGACTGCATTGTTAGGAGGCTATTAAATGTTTGTACGTGCGTATACGAAAATGCACATAAAATATATCGTATCTATGTGTATGTGTCTTTTCGACTATGGCCAACGTACTTTTTATCGGACTCTCTTTTATTGTTAGCTGAAAATATTTGTAGGAAATTGCCCACCGCTACTGGAATGTCACTCGACGTAGATAACAAGTCATGTAAACATAATCTACAAGGCAAATGCCTCCCCTTCCCATTACCTCTACTTTTGAGTTATACCTGATCCAGGACTATAAAGAACATGTTTGTCTCCTTTAACTATTGTGTGAACAAAACTGATAAAATTCACCAGCATGTATGTGTAGTGAAAACCACTACTGACCTTGAAGGTTAATACTTGAAGATTTTACATCGTAGAAAAGTCGTAGAAGGTCGATAGTAAACTCAGTCCCATTTAAGAAGTTTTGTAGTTACAATGTTATCTCACGAGGATCTATTCAAAACTTACGATATAGTTTCATATATTACTCATCAAAATCTAGAATGCTAGTTTTAGTTGTAATATTTTAAATTGTAATTTTTAAGATAACATTTTTTACAGGTTAACTATTCTTCCGAATAAGTGTCCAAAGGGTACGGGAATAATTTTGAGGTTTTTGAAATTCGGGAAGAATTTTGTGTTATGGAAAAGGGCAAAATTTGGGAAGTAAAATTAGATGGAAAAGAGAAATATGGCGAAAAGAAACTGTATCGTAAGTACGGTAGTGCTTATAGTAGGAATGGGCTAGATGTGCAATGTAAATTAAAATCTCAAACACACTGCAAACAGTATAGAAATAAAACTTTATAAGCACTTTACACACAATGATGAGTAATACACAAACCAATTGCAGAGTAACAAGCCACCAAAGCATTTGAGAAAGTCAGTAAAAATAAAAATTTCACAAAACTAAAAATTTGTTAGTCTGACTATCTGACTGACTGACTAACGTTATTGGAAATGCATATATCTAAATGCACGAGATTGAATTACGCTACCTTGGCTAAAAACATTTTTCTTGGTTTTAGTTATAACCTTGGTAATAACAATAACCATTTTGCAACACTATTAACAAGCTAACAAGATACTAGTAGCTATATTCTACGATTACGAGCACACTCTGTGCATTGCCAAGTAACAACCTGCCCTCATATCACGTGCGGGTACATAATTGCTTATGCGCACACGCTACATGATCAGCCTGCAGCTGTATCAGCTAGATAAAAAGACGTGGACTACATAGATTCTCTAGATCTAGGTTCTAACTACGATCTAACCTGTGAAAACAAAGCTTTCAGTTCTAAGCATCTAACTCGAAAGTTCTGTGTTGGACAAAGCAGTTCTATCATAGCTTTGGTGCCTAAGACGACATGAGGACGAATGGTACCACTGCCGAACTCTGGCACGGCTTTTCTCAAGCTCTCTGGACTGAAAACAATAATGATGAGTTGTATCATTTACCTTTGTATTCTTTTCAAACTAAGTGTGACCTATCGAGATCTAAGGTTGTACTTGAAACAGTGCAATTTTTAAAATATGCCTTTCAAGGAAACAAAATGAGAGAAAAGGACAAAATTTGATGTTGATAACCTTGAAAACCCCAGATTTTACAGGTAATTTTTCTCAAAAAATTCAACACTTGCACATACTAAATATTTGATTGGGCTTTTATTGTGTGTTTGTTTGTAATTAAGCACAAAGCTACACAATGGGCTATCTGTGCTCTGCCCACTACGGGTATCGAAACTCGGTTCCTAGCGTTGTAAGTCCGCAGACATACCGCTGTGCCACTGGAGGGGCTTGGTTAGGCTTAGGGATGACTGTTGTAGATAACCTCGAACAGCTTTGCGTGAAAGTTCAACAAACACACAAACTAAATATTAATCTTATATATATATAATACTTTTTTTACAACTTAGTGTGCGCTGTGTTGTTCACTTAATGTTATCATAGTTGTAATTTAATGTTTAAGTAATCATCGATGTTCATCTCGTAATAACTCAAGACAAGACTCAAAGCTCCACACTTGGGCATTCTTGTAAATCAATTTTTCCTCTTTTTTTTGCAGGATTGAAATCTCAAAGTAACAGTGTATGGTGATAGTTTAGCATAGCTGGTGATTTTTAAGATCGTGTTTATTCATCTGTTTCATTTTTATTCGGCCTGCTGAGCACAACCCTAATTTTCAATAAGTATAACAAATGTATTTACAGGGTCCATGAATCTTTAATTAAACTGTCAGCGCAAATATAATACCTCATAAATTTTACAGACTACTTAAAAGTAAGGGGGAAAATGCAGATAAAGCTCAACACATGAATCTTGCCGCGGGAGATGTCAAGATTGTACTCTATTAACTCTGTGATAACAAATATTGGTAAATGTTAATTTTCTGTAAGCCAAAACTGTGTTCATATGGTTAAAATCAACGTCTTAGGATGTTAGTTTGCCCAACTGTGTGTTTTGTAGAAAATCGTAAAGTTTTTAAATTACTTTCAACCTGTAGTTCTGCAGTGCTTGAATGTTATTACAGTATAACTTCTTTTGTATGCTTTAAAGACGATCTGGTGATTTTTGTTTGTATACAAAACAAAATTTTAGCCTCATTTTAAACATCCTGTGAGATTAGATTTTTTTTCACTTTGTTAATCAAAATGTGAAGATGCGTACACTTTTCATGGCCAGGTGGTTATGGCGCTTGAATCGCAATCTGAGGGTCGCGGGTTCGAATCCCCCGTCCCACCAAACATGCTTGCCCTTTCAGCTGTGGGGGCCTTATAACGTCTCAGTCAATCCCACTATTCGTTGTTAAAAGAGTAGCCCAAGAGTTTTCCGTGGGTGATGATAGCTAGTGCAGATAGCATTCGTGTAGCTTTGCTCGAAATTCAAAAACAAACAATTGAATCCACTTTTTATTACAAGCAACTGTAGAAAATCTCACATTTAAGAAAACTTGAAAACTCGTTTCATCTTCTTCTGACTCTTCTTTTCGATAGATGAGAAGAAAATGTGGTTATACTCGGTTAAATTAAAATTAAATCATGTGACGAGTTATATCCCAAGGTTAAATAACATTAAATAAATGACGAAAATGTGTTTAACACGTGATATAACAGAAAAATATACACCCACGAAAAATTTTCTTGTTGGTACAAATATAATAACTCTAAGTTAATATGTCTGTTCCACATCACAGGTTTTAACAAAGTCAGTTCACTGCCTCGCCTTTCACTTGAGTTTTGAAATAAACGAACAGTAACTGATTTCATTGAAGTTAAGCACAAAGCTACATAATGGGCTATCTGTGCTCTGCCCACGACGAGTATCGAAACCCGGTTTCTAGCGTTGTAAGTCCGCAGATATACCGTTGTAACACTGGAGTCTCATTAACTCATATCCATGCTGTTATTTTATATATTTATTATTTCTCTGTTTTATTCAGAGTTTATATCCATAAATAATCTTGAAAAGACAGCCGGAATTTCGTACATGTTATTGCGAACATAGGTCTAGCAGTCAGGGTTAATATTTTAAAAACCTTTCGAAAGAGAGGATTAAAAATGAAGATGATTTTCAAAAGGTAATAACTTAGCACTTAGACTTTAGCTCTCTAAAACCTTTTGAATGAACAGAGTGAGACTTGAGAGTTCTTCCTCCACTCATCCCATCCCATTACACATTAAGCTTTTCACTCAGAGTTTATATTTTTTTAACCGCAAAGAGAATTAATGTGTAATATTTTTCTTTGGATATACAACTTAGCGTTAAAAGTATTTGTAACCAGCAGATTGGAGTATCAGATTTTTTGTCCAACCATTATTATACTTTGTATTTGTGGTTTATAAGTCTGATTTACCAAGAAGGGATTAGTATTTAATACGTCAGTTAGTTTTGACATCAATTTTTTAAAATATGGTTAGAAGGTAGCCAAATTATATTAATGTAATTAATTATACTGAGTACTACTTTATTTGTATATTGAAAACTTCTCTGATCAAACTATTGCATATAGGAGTATTTTGTAACTTATCATAATTGTAAATTTTCCGTGCTAGATGCTTACAAGAACAACAACTATAATTTGATTCCTTAAAGTTATTCATGCAAATAAACAAATCTGATATATATCAAGGCTGTTAAAGAAAACTGTGAAATCGTGTAAGGTTGCCAGCATTAAATAAGATTACATTGCGGGTCGCATACAAGTTTCAGTCACAAGACAATCATGAAAGACACGTGCTTCATGGCCAGATTCTATACGTGTGTACTTACAGATACTATGCTCATGGTTAGATTCTATACGTGTATACTTACAAACACTATACTCAGTGTCAGATTCTATACATGTGTACTTACAGACACTATACTCAATGTCAGATTCTATACATGTGTACTTACAGACACTATACTCAGTGTCAGATTCTATACTTGTGTACTTACAGACACTATACTCAGTGTCACTACAGTGGGAAGTTGTGTTTCCAGTGCTCGTACGTTCGACGTCAATGCTAGAACTATGCAAACCGCCTCTGCCACTGTATCGCGATAATGTAATAACGTAGTAAACTATGCCGTTGCTGTTACCTGATACCGTTATTTACTTTATTGATGAAGTTATATGTTTACATATATATATATACAAAACATTGAAAATAATGAAATGTATACAATCTGCAAAAAGGGAAGAATATTTACTTTAAATCCTGTGAGTTTGCTAAAATTCCACGAATAAGTCAAACATGCATGAAATTTAGACGACAAAAGTTTAACAGCCACTTTCCTGTAAGTTTTGAAACTAACCTTCCTAATGTTCTTTTGATGCACCAGTTACACAACTAGACAGTTTCCTACAAGTTTTGAAAACTAACCTTCCTAATGTTCTTTTGATGCACCAGTTACACAACTAGACAGTTTCCTATAACTTTTGAAAACTAACCTTCCTAATGTTCTTTTGATGCACCAGTTACACAACTAGAACAGTTTCCTATAACTTTTGAAAACTAAACTTCCTAATGTTCTTTTGATGCACCAGTTACACAACTAGAACAGTTTCAACACGTTTTCAAAACTAACCTTCCTACTCACAGACTGCGCTTTTGATACACCAGCTACGCAACTGCAGCAGTATCCTGTAAGTTTTGTTTGTTCGTTGTTAATCACAACACTACACAATGAGTTAATGTGTTGTGCCAGTCGCGTCCATCGAGGCCCGATTTTTAACGTTATAAGCCCTCTGACTTACCGCTGAACCACTGGGGGCTGTAAGTTATGAAACTAACCTTCGTACTGTGCTTTTGATGTAGAAGTTACACAAATCGAACACCTTTCTGTAAGTTTGTGAGGTATTAACTCGTATACAGCTTTGTTATTGGTTTACCGTATTTTTCGGAATATAAGACGCACTCCTTATTTTGAATACAAAGTTTTTTTTTGAGGGGGGGAAGCTACAGTCGCATTTGAAAGATTTTTATTGAACAAAAATTCAATTTGATACTTTAAAAATTAGTATGTATTGTTCTAAACATAAAAGAGCACAAAACATAAAAATGAGAAAAATACCGTAAATCAAAAAAAGGTTACTGTTATTTAGTTTGGTTCAAAACCTACAAAATCTTCATTGCTTTCACTGTAATTTATTTTATTATTATTTAGGGAAGTTTGTTTTTAATTATGCACAAAGCTACACAAGGGCTATCTGTGCTCTGCCCACCACGGGTATCGAAACCCGGTTTCTAGCGTTGTAAGTCCGCAGACATACCGCTGAGCCACTGGGGGGCATTT
>NW_013672415.1:19738-34136 GCF_000517525.1 Limulus polyphemus
TAAATTTTGGGGTGCAAAAGTGCGTCTTATACACCGAAAAATACGGTAATTTGTTGTTACTGTAAGTTGTGAAACAAACTTTCAATATAAGTAGGTTGCAGATGAAATGTGCCTGTATGGTTATATATACGTTTACAGCCGACTTTTCTTAATTTCCTCTTTTCGTTGTTTAAATTAATTCGTTCATCTCTTCTTTCTTTAATATGTTTTAAATCAGTATCCAGGATGTATACTGTGAAACAAGACTACATGATGAATGTTTTCATTAAAGAATTATCTGAACACTTTCCTTGTTTCCATGACAGTTGGCGTGATTGCAATAGTGATATGAAATAGACTCGGATCATCAAGCCTTGCGATTCTTCATGATGGTTTGAGTTATAAATATCCCCTTCAACAGTGTCCGGGAGGGGGTACTTAAATAGCTTAGGCACAGTATCTATCACCTCTCTAGAAAGCAATTTGGGCTAGCAAATTTAAACATTACCCCCTAAGAGAGATGTCTTTTCTTTTTTTTTTTTTTTTGGCAGAAGTGGGATAAGTGAAATAAAGCAATGGACGATTTGCATGTAATAAACGTAACGCTTTGGTTGTGTAGATAAAATACTGCAGTGCATTGAGTTGAATAATAATGTGACTTCAGTAATAAATGTGTGACTCGAATAATACTCATAATTTCTTACAATTTGTACGTGTGCATGACATAGCGATGTGTATGATTTCAATATAATTTTTTAATTGTGTACATGAATTATAATGAAATGTTACTTGAATATCACTATTTATTGCATCATATATAGTATCACGTACCATGTGTATGTGTAAAGAACTTACATATCACCATTTGACCAATCATGGAGATATAAAAACTACAGAAAAAATTAACTTTAGAGATGCATTTTCTATGTTTATTTCCATTGAATATGTTTAGTTTTTATTTTTATTTTGTGTATGTTGATCATAGATATACACTGACATGACATAAACTGGAAATATCTTTTTTTCGCATTCATGGAAGTTATGTAATTATGTATATCTACCTTAAGGTAGTTTCTAGCCCATATTGAATACAGTGGTGAGTCGGGTGTGGCCTTCATGGTTAGATTGCCTGGGCTGATAATCCATGGTCTCATGGTTCATGTACCGTTCCCACAAAAGCAACGTTCCGCACTTTGGGGCCATGGCCAAATCTCAGTATTTGGTCAGGTAAAAGTTGTCCAAAAATTATCATTGAATACTGTTGACTAGTTGTTTTCCCTCTACTCTATTGATTCAAAATTAGAGACAGGTGTAAGAAGATTGCCCTGTGTAGTTTTGTGCGAAATTCTAAACCAACCAAACAAACAATATAGCGATTTATATATCAAGTATCTGGATATTTTCAAAGTAATCTCACGAACATATAACGAGCTGTAAGTGTTTTATTCCCACGGGTGTTTTTTTTTTGTTAAGAGAATGGATTGAATAAACTTCCTTTTTTATAAAATTGAAAAGATTCGTTTCACACACATCTTACGCAAGCTTTTAAAACAACAAATTAAATCTCATGCTGTGAATAGGTAATCTTAGCTTCCGAAAACATGCACCATTTACACTGTTGGCTAACTTTGGTAGAAGATATTTATATCGGCTAATACCTGAAGTTGATAACATGTATCAAATATTCTAAGTAAATCATTGTAGCATATGTGACGAGATATCGATTGAAAATCACATGTGATTAGTATGTTTTTAGAATCATAACGTGGAATTAACATAAAAATTAGAAATATTTTCAGACATTTCTCGCGTTATTTATTATTGGCTAGCTTTCGACTCCCATACTGGAGCCTTCTTTGGGCCATAAAACATCAACCAATAACATATTTTACCGTGAGAAGTGGCTAATTTTTTTTTCAAGCACGTGTAATATTTATTTTGAGGCAACTGCTTTAAAATATTAACCTATTTATTTAAATCGTTTTACTGGCCGAGATTCAGTGTTCATATTTTCAATATTTTGAAGTTCATTAAAACATCGTGTCAGCGTTATTGAATAATACACTGGCTTTGAACTGAAGGTTGAAGAGGAAAAAGAAAAAGAAAGAAATGGATTTTGTCTAATAAACAAATCACGTGACTGAATAACGTGCGCTGTAGAAGTATATACTTATATGTAAATTATACTCGACGCCGTGGCAGTTCAAAGCTCAAGGACGATAGTCTACAAAATGTGTGTGTGTGTATATATATATATATTGTGCCATCTAAGCGAACAATGAATGCAGTATTACCGGTTTATCAACTAAATATTATACCAAAGTTATAACACCAACGTCGGAATGCTAACCTTTGTTAAAGTTCCTTTTGTAGTTATTAGAAAATTTTCTTGTCATTCTTAATTTTTTCGATTGTGTGTCGTGTGAAAGAATTTTTGGGAAAAAATTCCTCTACACATTTTAATTTTATCGTTTTACTCCATGGCAAACTGTGAAAGAATAAATCGCACCTTTGTCATATTAGCTGTATATATCATATATATATATAGGTGTTTAGTTGTGTACGTGATTAAAGAAGGGTTTTCGAAGAAGTTGGAAACTATTATTTTGCTAGAATCACATAGACCTAATATGTGATAAGCACCTAGTTTATTGCTTTACTGAATCTTCAATTAATTTGTGAAGTATGTGCACTCTCGTTTCTTTTCATCCAAAAGGCATCTGATGTTCATTGTTTTCAATAGCTGCATCCTGATATTTGCAGGAGGGGGGGGGGGCAGAAAAATTATGCGGCGAAAACACGATAGTTACCCCAAAAATGTTGTATATCTGTATTGATATTTATCAGTGTATTTTAATAATAAGAAGAACAAATATTTTCACTCACAATATCGCTATTTGGTAACGGCCCGGTATGACCAGGTGGTTAGGGCGCTTGACTGGCAATATGACGGTCGCGGGTTCGAGTCCCCGTCCCACCAAACATGCTCGCCCTTTTCAGCCGTGGGGGCCTTATAATGTGACGGTCAATCCTACTATTCGTTGGTAAAAAAGTAACCCAAGAGTTTGCGGTGGATGGTGATGACTATCTGCCTTCCCTCTAAATTAGGGACGGCTGGCGCAGATAGCCCTCGTGTAGCTTTGCGCGAGATTCAAAACAAACAAATATCACTATTTGGTTCAGCTCGGGTTAGTGATAATTGCATGTATTTGGCTGTTTATCAAATTTTCCTCTTGTCCTCCGGAGAAATAAATATATTACCATCAATGTTCAGCTGTTGTTGTTTTTTACCCATCTTTTCACTGTTTTTCAAATTCATATTTCTAGTTTTCCACTATTATTCTAGTTTTAATTTTTCATATTTTTCACAAGGCCGACCTTTCACAATATAACTATCAAAAGAGAAGATATTCAGTGAACCAGTAACCCCAAAACCGTGATCAAGTAACTGTTTTTATACAGGGCATAAATCTACAGAAACGAAAAAAAAACCGTTTTAAATTAGTATACCTAAAAGCTATTCTTACATCTTAATTTATCCAATTTGTTTTCTCCACGTTACTAAGTTGTTGAGGCGTTTTTAACGACATTATTACTAGGCTCCGGAATAGTGCTTTCTCTTTCGAACTAGAATGATTACAGACAACAGCAAGAGATTGGTCCGCCTTAGTGTCGTCTCCAACAGATCACAGTAGCGTAACGGTGGCTTCGGGACGCACTTTTTTGTAGGCGTGAGTCGAGGTCGTGGCGAATATAACAAACTAGATACAACACTGATGTAGGGGAACGCGGACCTCAGTATATGTTTGTAATCTTGCAAGCAGAGGGTCACTGCACTCGTTTATATATAATGGAAAAACTATAATTCTGCTCTATTACTGCTTGAAATAGTGTTCTACTACTTATAAAGTTACAAAGGTCAGTCTTAAAACCTGTGTGTGGAAGTTAACTATTTTGTATGTTTTTGTATCTTTTTTTTTTCCTCCATTTTTCTTGTGTGAAGTAGACACTTCTCGTATTATTTCTTTTCTGGTTTTATTTGTGACATGAACAGAAATACGCAATAAGAATTCTGGTAGTGTGAAAATAGTACAAGTTTTGTGTCACTAAAATAGTGAGTGGTATTTGATAAAGCCCCTTTTTTTCAGCACAGGATATTTTCTTTCCTTCAGTCAGTTTTTGTTGTTTGCAATAAATTGGCATAATTTTTTACTTCTTTCATAGCAATGTTTGTTCTGTGTTTACTTTTAGTATTTGCATATGTTGTTAGTATTGAGTACAGTGTTGTCATCACTATTTTGTTTTAGTTAGTTATTATTACATTCGTTACATTATTATACTTTGGTAATGTTAATATTGAATAATGTTTTGATCTATAATTCTCAGATTCAGGACATTAATACAGTGTGTATTGTGTTTTGAAATGTCTTTTAATTGCCAGTAATCCAGTCTGTTAATTTATATAGAAAACAGTTTTCTAATTCATGATATCAAGAAACCCACTTCAAAGTCATTCATAACCTGATGATCACCTAAGCAGGTTGAAACGTTGTTACTTGTATTGTGTTTTTAAGTAAAAGTGTTTTAATACCCATATCAGCTGTCTCTACTACAGTTATATAATTGTTATACTTAACTTTTTTTTAGTTTCTTGATACCTTTAGAGAGAGCTAAAGGATCAAAGAAATAAGCAGGATCATTAGTGATCAAATATGACCACAGTTCCTGAGAAGCTCCTGGAACCACTGGAGGGAGGAAAGATCAGAGAAAAACTGCGTGCAACCTGTATGTCACGTTCCAGGAAAACTGAAGATGATCAAAAACGAGGACCTCTTGTGAGTTTTTTTTTATAAATAGAATGTTCTGTAACGTTTATAAAGCTTTATAAACATTAATTTATTGTGCTGTACTGTGTTAGCTAGTGTATTGTTAAACCTTAAAACATTCTCACTGGTGTATATTTTCTTGTTGATCATACATATAGGTTACTTGGTATAACACTCAAACATAGCAAAAATAGAGCAGGATGAATAAATTCCTTAATTATTCTTAAACCTCAAAGTGATAACATTCCACTATGTAGAAATGGTGTTTACAATGCATGTATTCAGTCCCCATCCCCATTCAATCAGTGGATACCTTTAATTAATGTTGTTTCATTGAAATGGTTAAACATTTTGAAGTTGTCTGTACAGTGCACATACTCAGTTCCTTTATTCAACCAGTGGATACCCTTAATTGATGTTGTTTCATTTAAATGGTTAAACATCCTGGAGTGGTCTGTACAGTGCACATACTCAGTTCCTTTATTCAGTCAGTGGATACCTTTAATTAATGTTGTTTCATTTAAATGGTTAAAGATCTTGGAGTGGTCTCTACAGTGCACATACTCAGTTCCTTTATTCAACCAGTGGATACCTTTAATTAATATTGTTTCATTTAAATGGTTAAACATTTTGGAGTTGTCTGTACATTGCACATACTCAGTTCCTTTATTCAGTCAGTGGATACCTTTAATTAATGTTGTTTCATTTAAATGGTTAAAGATCTTGGAGTGGTCTCTACAGTGCACATACTCAGTTCCTTTATTCAACCAGTGGATACCTTTAATTAATATTGTTTCATTTAAATGGTTAAACATTTTGGAGTTGTCTGTACATTGCACATACTCAGTTCCTTTATTCAGTCAGTGGATACCTTTAATTAATGTTGTTTCATTTAAATGGTTAAAGATCTTGGAGTGGTCTCTACAGTGCACATACTCAGTTCCTTTATTCAACCAGTGGATACCTTTAATTAATATTGTTTCATTTAAATGGTCAAACATTTTGGAGTTGTCTGTACAGTGCACATACTCAGTTCCTTTATTCAATCAGTGGATACCTTTAATTAATGTTGTTCATTTAAATGGTTAAACATTTTGGAGTTGTCTGTACAGTGCACATACTCAGTTCTTTTATTCAACCAGTGGATAGCTTTAATTAATATTGTTTCATTTAAATGGTTAAACATTTTGGAGTGGTCTGTGCAGTGCACATACTCAGTTCCTTTATTCAATCAGTGGATACCTTTAATTAGTGTTGTTTCATTTAAATAGTTAAACATCTTGGAGTGGCCTGTACAGTGCAAATACTCAGTTCCTTTATTCAATCAGTGGATACCTTTAATTAATGTTGTTTCATTTAAATGGTTAAACATCTTGGAGTGGTCTCTACAGTGCACATACTCAGTTCCTTTATTCAATCAGTGGATACCTTTAATTAATGTTGTTTCATTTAAATGGTTAAACATCTTGGAGTGGTCTCTACAGTGCACATACTCAGTTCCTTTATTCAAGTCAGTGGATACCTTTAATTAATGTTGTTTCATTTAAATGGTTAAACATCTTGGAGTGGTCTGTACAGTGCACATACTCAGTTCCTTTATTCAATCAGTGGATACCTTTATAACAGATAGTGTTTTGTTTTGATGATAAAACATCTGGAGTGGTGTGTACACTGCATACACTAAGATCCCATGTTCATTCTTCCATGAGTATGTCTTATTAGAATATTGTCTTATCTTAGGAAAATTATTTGTCAACAGTGACATTTTCTTTGCAGGAGATTCCTCTGCTCCATTCTCAATCCACTCGATGTAGTCAGAAAACCCTCAGCAAATTTTACCTTATAAACGTAATTTCATCTAAACTTGTGCACGATCAAATCTTTCTTTAACTCATCTTTCTTTAACTCGGGATATCCATTAATGTATTATCCTGAAAATAGAGGTTAGATAAAAGTAATTTTATAATGAGGACCAAGTAATTTTAAATTTGGAAATTTTGGCAAGCAACATTGTAATTAGGACTCAATAAGCTTAAAATTAAAGTTTTATATGTCTAGCTAACCCCTCCAACAATGATGGAGCTAGCAGGACCATACTTGACATGCGACTTATGATGTCCTGAGGGTGTCCTTATCTATATGGCATAGCTCTCCTACCAAGGGAAGCTTTAATGCCCCCAAAAAGGTCAACTAGATATTATGGGGATCAAAAAGTAACTTTCAGAGTCACTGGACCTGAATCTGGCATCATAATTTGTGTTTCTTCCCCCTTTTCCTCAGGATCTTAGAGGTACCATGTTTAGCTTTGTATGTATCTCTGTCCAGCCAATTCCTGCTACAGGTTTGGAATTAGCATGATCAAGTTTAGCATGTGAACTTCAGCTGGCCCAGGGAAGATGTCCTTAGCTGTATGGCATAGCATCTGCACCAAAGGAGGGCTAAAACTTGCCTAGAAAGTTATCCAAGAATGATGAGGGTCAAAGAGTGTGTTTTCCTGGATGCTGAACCTGATTATGGCATTATATATTGTGTTTCTGGACCCTCTCAGGATCTTAGGAGACACCATATTTAAAATTGTGTTCATACCCCACTGATGCGTTTTCTTTGGGATATCTATAGAAGTAATTGTGGATAATGGAGGAACTTTATCAGCACACTGGGGCTTCTGTGCTTCATGAGGCCTTGGAAGCCTGCTGGAGAGCATAGATTTTCTATACTAGTTATTTGGATATATATATATTAAGAAAGTTTTGCAAATCATTTTTACTTGTTCTTGTTGTTTTTGTTATTTTTTTTAAAACTCATTAGTCATCAAACTGTCATATTGTGTAAAAAAAAAAAGAGAGAGAATTTTGTTAGAAAAAAGAATCCACAAGTTGTTTAACATTAGGTAACCGAAACAGTGAATAAATGAGTGTTTATTTCTACAATTTTTAGCGAGAGAAAAATGTATTTAGATTGATCACACCAGATTTAAGAAATGCCACTATCTCCTTACTTTCAAAGTAAAAGATATTAATTAATTTATTTTATTCTACTGGATGCACAAGTCACAGAGGTTCTAGTCCTCCCCCACTGGATGATTCAGACAAGTCTACAAGGAATTATTTCTACACATACACACACCCCCTAATCCCATAATTCTATTAATTGATCTAAGGCTTCTGGGACAACTTTCCGAAATGCAACATCTTTGTAGTATAATAAAGTCTTTAGAAGGCAGCAGAAAGAATCGAAACACATTTACAATTGAATATATTAGCTTCTTATATGTATTACACCACTTTGAAATGTTTTACAATAACTAATTCTGTAATCTTCCTATATTACAATAAACTGAGTTATGTGAAAACCAACACATCTCAGTTAGATTCAGTGTAGTTAATTCATATATTTTGTTTAATTTCGTTAGATAAATTTAGTGGGAGTTATGTATTATGAGTAGGCAACTTAGTATTTATAGGTTAGTAAATATGGTGTGTGTTGTTTAGTACAGTTACAGAATTTTATGTTGTTTGTTATAACCATTAGATTTATGGTTTAAGGTTGTTGTTGTTAATACTGTTAACTAAATTTACTGTATTTGTTATTCAACGTGGTTGGATACATTTAATGAATGTTGTTTTATTTAGATGGTAAAACATCCTGAAGGAGTGGCTGAAATAAAGAAGACTATGCTACAGGTAATCTTGATATTTGCTAGTTTATATAAAAGTATTTAATACCTTTGATTAATGATTTTGTTTTATTTTAGATGTAAAATTTACCAGTGTATTTAAAACATTGAACTGATTACAGCAACAAAAATATAAAATTAACTCCCAACCCAACAATGAACTCTAACAGTTCTAGTAAGTAAGATAACTCAATATTTTTTCTGTTTGTATAAACTTTTTTTATAAATGCTTTAAATATGGTTCTTAGTTGACCAAAGTGAGCTTAGAATCGTGCTAATACTTTTGAATATTTTATGTTACTGATTTCATCATTTTGCCAGTACCTTTTAATCTATAACTTATTCAAGCTCATGCATGTTGTTTTACAATAACTGTCTTGCTTGGCAATTACACTGGTAGAATAAAATGCATCTTATTTATCCAGGAAAACACTGTGTCAATTATAAACATGACAAATAAAAGATCATGTAGAACTCCTTCACCACCAAGAAGCTGTTCAAAACCTTCAACAAATCTGACCAAATTAGCGAGTTCTCCTGCTCTGAACCTTCTTTGTCCTGACAAGCCACACACAGAAGCATTAGTACCATCCAAGGGCATCAATCAGCCATGTTCACAACCATCATCTCCAGGTCCTATTCTAAGGTCCCCAATCAGAGTTAAACCAGTTCCAGTAAGCATTTGTGGTGATTTCAGTGTTTTTGTTATTTTCATATCTACACAGAAAAGCATGGAAAAATTGTGTTTGTTGACTTTATTCAAAATTGTATTGAATATCTTTCCATTAAAAAGGAAATTTTCTTGCATTTTAAAATGAATCACTCTATTGTGATATTTTGAAGATATACCTATTGGAACAATAATGCACTCCCTTGATTCATTCTGCTTTTCGCACACGTTATATGTGCAGTTTCTTCGGTATGTTATATTTTAAAATGTTGCATGTTTTTCCAAAAATATTTAGTATTACATCATTTATTATAGTGTGATCTAGATTTTTTTTATCTGAGAAAGTTACAAATTACATCTTTCAGAGACCACCATCACCTTCAATGCACTTGAATGAAAGAAGAGCTTCATCCCCAACAAGTGGGCCTAATCATGAATTGATGGAAAGAATACGTGAGCAGATCTCTAAAGTTCAACGAGCAAAGCTATACTTATTAAGACAACTTGGTCCATGTTCTTTTTGGTTGTTGGAGACTTGCCAGACCAAAAATATAAAGTTATTATTGGACCTCAGGTATTTGGCATTGTTTAGTTTTATTGTATTCACAAGCTTTCGATCTGTTACATTTCAGAGTTACACTATTTTTTTATTTTAAACAGAAAAATATGTATACATTTTAGACAAACCTCTGAATGACTCAGTAGCTGGCATTAGAAAAGCCTTTTTTTTCTTAAGAATAAGAAAGAAATGAGTCACCTTCTATTTCATCTTCACAAACAAATTACCCATTTGCACTTCCATAGGCTAAACATACAGCAAGGCACTGTTATGTGTAATTTTGTTACTATAAACAGATGATCATCAGCTCCTGTTGACAACTTTTCTAATAATATGAAGTATGGCTTGTAACTATTCTTTTCGGTCTGGCATGGCCAGGTGGTTAGGGCGCTCGACTTGCAATCTGAGGGTCGCGGGTTCGAATCCCCCTCCCACCAAACATGCTCACCATTTCAGCCGTGAGGGCGTTATAATGTGACGGTCAATCCCACTATTCATTTGTAAAAGAGTAGCCCAAGAGTTGGCAGTGGGTGGTGATGACTAGCTGCCTTCCCTCTAGTCTTACACTGCTAAATTAGGGACGGCTAGTGCAGATAGCCCTCGTGTAGCTTTGCGCGAAATTCAAAACAAACCAAACCGTGTCAAAAAAGTCTAAACACATTTTAACGTACAGAAACAGAACATATCCTTAACCGTTTTCTCTACATTTAAGATGAAATGGTTCAACTTATAAATCGCCTGCTCTCTGCACTAATGTTCCAGAAAATGGTGCATTAATCTTGTTATGTATGCCTTAAGGTCCTGTATTATGAAAAAATAAATCAGTGTACATATTATATAGAGTATATCGACAAAAAGGAACAACTTATAGTGTGTTTGTATTTTTAGTAAAATTCAAAAACAAAACTGTTGTTTTATACAAAAACATTTTTTAAGCTTTCTTCAAACTAACCTTTTTTTAAACTTTTAGTTAAAAGTTCAATTCGTTAATATTTTTTATCTCACTAATAAACTTGACTATCTGAGAGGAATCAATAAAATGCTTTCTATAGCAAAATGGGTTTCTTTGTTGTTAAGTGCAAACCTATACAATGGTTATAAGCCCTAAGTCAAACATACTGTTGGTGTGAATGTGCTTTGTAGTCACTATGTGAACAACCTATACAATGGATAGATGAAGTGAAGAAGTGTCATTGGCCACTACTAAATTTATTTATTATATTGCTGAATCACCGGACGGCAGTAAAATGGAAAAGGTTTTAAAATTCATCACTTAATCTCTTAGTTACGTTTTTGCCAAGTAGTTTCCAGAAAATTGAACTTATTATACTTTTATTAATTTCACCAGCATTGGGTAGAAAAATAACCATCAGAGTTGGCACCTTAATGAAGTAAGAAGTCATATTCAAAAATATTTCCCTAGAGTATATACAACTTCCAGACTGAAGCAAGATCATGCTTGTTATTAAGAGTACTTGTTAAAAAGTATTGCAAGACCTTGAATCAGCAATTAAATGATTTAATGAAAATTCTGCTTTGTATGTAGAGGGATGAGTACGTTATATTAAAAGGATTTTGAATACGCAAATAAGAAAATCACATGACAATTATGATCAATAAAACAAAATGTATCAGAACTATATTTAACACTGATTAGGGTTTCGTAGGTAGTGTGATGCCACTGAAAATTGATTGCGTTTTGGAAGGGTATATAACAGCCCTTTCTGACTTAAAATATTAATACACTCAGATCACAATGATGTTCTCAGATTGGGAATTTCAGAATCTTCAAAATATGGATATCCCTTGTACTTAATGGCATTGAAAAACAAAGGAATATGGATCATCTTGAGCACACAGAACCACCCATACAGACACTTGCAACAAGTTACACTCCAGCCAAGGCAAGCAAAGTGCACTGTCTTTTAACAAGTGAGAATCCACTAACACAAAGGCCAGAGGCAAAATACGTTCACATTGTATAGAAAACAGTATGCAATATAATCAAGAATGTTCTCCCTCTGGAAAAGTGACACAGGCCATGTGTACACAAATTGCTTCCAAGACATATCCATTCAACTGTCTCATACCTCAAGCAGCTGGAGAATGAAGCAAGTATTCATGCTCTTCCATAATAAGACATGTCCTTCAAGTTGCTGAATGCAATTCCCATGGATTTCTATGTGATCAGACTGTTGAAATGGGTTCTGGGAAATTCTCATCCTTCTACACTAGATGTATCATGGAAAGCCTGCAGGGAGGAGTGTGTCCTTTAGACATGACGTCCTTATGATGAATCATTTTGCAATGTAAACTACACTGCTTGGCCATTGTTAAGATGTGCAGTCATCAGATAGTGAATGACCAGACATGGTGACATGGACTGCAACAATGTGATGAGGCTCCAAAATGATTTTAACATAATGCACTCAACCTCTGCTGTGTGCTCCAGTTCTATTTCACCACATAAAAGACAGAAGAGAATAGTTTGTTTGTTTGTTTGTTTTGAACCCGCGACTCTCAGATTGCAAGTCGAGCGCCCTAACCATCTGGCCATGCCGGGCCCTTTTTTGACACAAAATTGTACATTAGAGGTAATTGTAAACTCGACTTATCCAACTTCCTTATTTTCATCCGTTACATAAACGTTAGTCCCTCAATGGCTCAACAGTAAATCTGGGGTCTAATAACGCTAAAAATCGGTTTCGATACCCGTGGTTGGCATAGCACATTGATTAGCTTTGAGTTTAAACAAAAAAACGGACGTAAACGTTAGGTATCAGCCTCTCCCTTTTTCTTTCTGTGTTTTTATTTATTTGATGCGTATGGATACACTTTTACCAATATCATTATTAAACTACTTCCAGGAAATAGATTCAAAATGTTTACCATGCTTTTTACATGCACGTAAATTGGTCCCATTCATATATTTATTTATTTATTTTGACATAATTTGCCGTACGGTGAGCTAATACGTACACTAAACTTTGTTAACTTTATCTGCTATTTTTGTTTATTGTTATGGGTACGACTGAAACCACTGGAACAATAACTTGTGTCTATTTTTCTTTGTGTTTTTGATTTGAAGGAGCTCTGACGGAAGTCCTGCAGACGCACACACACACGTCATAACTTATGGCTGCCTTCCAAATATACACTGTATCTAGGTTAGTCCACGCCCGCTATTGCAAAGAACCAAGCCCCTTATTGTTTTATAGTGTATATATATACTAACAAGCTGTTTTCTTCGGTTTCCGCACGACTACGTGAACTTTGATAACACTTGCGATATCGCAAATTGCTATAACCTTCTTTCAACTTGTGATAACAAATTCCGGTTGTTGTCATTATCATTACACATAATATTGTTATGTGTTTAGGAGTTAACTGTAATTGTATATCCATATATATATCTTTTTATATATAGTAAGAGACGTTATTTGTAATTGACGACTTTAAGTTTCAATAAGTCTATTAAGAACTGGAACATTTCTACAATAAATGTTCCAGTATAAATATTTTGCTTTTACTCCACAGTTGGAACATCTCTCGTTTCTCAAGAATCACTACACGATAGGACGACCCTATTTACATAAGTATTTACTTTATTTTTCATAGCAATATATGATAACATCTCTGAAATCTTACACAACACCCTTATAAATCAATATCGCGGACACTTCATCCATCTTGATAAGACTTAATATCGTGACGTTATGGTATACCTTATTGCCAGTATTATCGTGACATTGCAATATAATTGAGTGTCCAATTGTACCATAACGTTACATTATAGCTGAGTGCCCGATTGTACCATAACGTTACAATATAGCTTAGTATCCGATTGTACCATGACATTATAATATTGCTGAGAGTCTAATTGTACCATGACGTTACAATATAGCTGAGAGTCCAATATATACGATATAGCTGAATGTCTGATTGTACCATGACGTTACAATATAGCTTAGTATCCGATTGTACCATGACATTATAATATTGCTGAGAGTCTAATTGTACCATGACGTTACAATATAGCTGAGAGTCCAATATATACGATATAGCTGAATGTCTGATTGTACCATGACGTTACAATATAGCTTAGCGTCTGATAGCACCATGACGTTGTAATATAGCTGAGTGTCTAATTGTACCATGACGTTAGAATATAGCTAAGTGTCCGGTAGTATCAGGATTTTACAATATAGCTTAACGTCTGATAGCACCATGACGTTAGAATATAGCTAAGTGTCCGGTAGTATCGGGATTTTACAATAAAGCATAGCGTCTGATAGCACCATGACGTTATAATATATCTTGGCGTTTGTGTTACAGTGGAGTTACAATATAGCTTCGTGTCCGACAGTACAGTGACGCTACAATGTAGCTTGTTGTCCGATAGCACCATGACGTTATAATATATCTTGGCGTTTGTGTTACAGTGGAGTTACAATATAGCTTCGTGTCCGAAAGTACAGTGACGCTACAATGTAGCTTGTTGTCCGATAGTACCATGACGTTATAATATATCTTGGCGTTTGTGTTACAGTGGAGTTACAATATAGCTTCGTGTCCGACAGTACAGTGACGCTACAATGTAGCTTGTTGTCCGATAGCACCATGACGTTATAATATATCTTGGCGTTTGTGTTACAGTGGAGTTACAATATAGCTTCGTGTCCGACAGT
>NW_013672415.1:34776-36771 GCF_000517525.1 Limulus polyphemus
CTACAAACCAAAATTTAAAAGCATTCAACAATATCCCAGAATTATTGGCCGTTTTCATCAAAAAGATGGTTAAAGAAACTGCAGTTACAAACAATCCCATTTAGCCACACATACTTGTCAAGTTCTTCATTGCAACTTCAATTAATGGAGTTTTGTATCTTCGGACTTCGAAGCCGATGTCCACGTAGAGTGGAGAGTATGTGGAAATTTTATCAAGATATATATATATATATATAATGTGAGATTGGCTTCACTATCCTTCACACAGGATTGTTACAATAGAAAATGCAGTGTCGAGTAATGGGTGTATTGATATGCCGCCAAACTGAGCACGATTGACGATGAAGAAAGTAGTTAGAGGGGGAACAGGGAATATCACTATCATAATATAAACATGGTTAGATAGTAGTATATTACATGGTTAAGCGTTGTGTGTAACATGGTTAGATAGTAGTATATTACATGGTTAAGCGTTGTGTGTAACATGGTTAGATAGTAGTATATTACATGGTTAAGCGTTGTGTGCAACATGGTTAGATAGTAGTATATTACATGGTTAAGCGTTGTGTGTAACATGGTTAGATAGTAGTATATTACATGGTTAAGCGTTGTGTGTAACATGGTTAGATAGTAGTAAATTACATGGTTAAGCGTCGTGTGTAACATGGTTAGAGAGTAGTATATTACATGGTTAAGCGTTTTGTGTAACATGGTTAAAGAGTAGTATATTACATGGTTAAGTGTCGTGTGTAACATGGTTATATAGTAGTATATTACATGGTTAGAGAGTATAACATGCTTAAGAGTTGTCGATAATAGTATTTTCTCAACCACTGGTGCCGGTGCGTTTTGGGGGCCGTGACCGCGTTATAAGGATGACAGTTAAATCCCACTATTTGGTCAGGGAAGAGCAGACCAAGAGTTGGCAGTTGTTGCTTTTGACTAACTGCCCTTCCTCTGGTCTTATCAGTTTAAAATTGGTTACTACTAGCGCAAGTAGACCTTGAGTAGCTTTTCGCACATATCAGAAGACAAAAACAAATATGCTGGGTATTCTGCAATAGTCAAAAGTTATAGTGGTGCACTTCGTCGTTTTTTTAAACTCTCAGCATGTTTTCCTGTTCTAAACCCCAACTTTAAGAACCTAAACTGATTCAGATCAGTTATTTGTATTGTATAGAGATTGGGTAGTGTGCTGGTCACTAACCGTATCAAATATTTGATTGTTTGATACGTGTCTTTGCCGGCTAATATAAAGTTACGATTAAATTGCATAATGTTGAATGATTAGGTATAGCGTTCTTCTAAAGATGGTGTTTTTATTGGACATTTTTCTAAGTTCTGCCTGTTCATTCTTGTTATTGTGAAGAGTATATTCACTGAAGTTGAAACTATCATTTCTAAAATGACATTTTAGAAACGGCTCTTTGCTTGTTCACAGGTGTGTTGATCTTATTCAGTCATGCATAAAGGAACATAATTTACCTGCTGAATCTTCTACCATATACAGATCCTAAACTTACAACGAACTAAATTATCCGGTGCATTGAACCTGCCATTATATTATTGTTGTTTTCAAGCTTCTAATAGCCACTTAAGGCCCAATGCGATCAGCCAAAATTCTGCATTAGACTTCATATGTGTTTGTTGTTGTTTTCTTTTTGGCACTCAGTATTCACTCGTGAAATTGACGTAACACTCTACAGTCACATGTTTAATGTAAATATCATTTTCACGAGGAAAGGAAAGGTTAAATATCAAGTCTAAGATATATATATTGTGTGTGTGTGTATGTAGATGTATATGTTATACATACTCGTTTATATTTATTTATTCTGTTCGGGTATCTTTTTTATTATTCTTATTATCCCATAAATATTATCAAAAAGTATGAGTATACTATAAATAGAAATTTGTTTAGTGTTTATGAACGTCAGTGACCAATATCACGATGAAGTTATCACTAACATACCGACGAAATAACTGAAGGACACC
>NW_013672415.1:37393-44601 GCF_000517525.1 Limulus polyphemus
TATACAGACGAACTAACTGAAGGACAGTACTGAACAACGCAGTAACAATGTCACGATGAAGTTGTCACTAATATACAGACGAACTAACTGAAGGACAGTACTGAACAACGCAGTAACAATGTCACGATGAAGTTGTCACTAATATACAGACGAACTAACTGAAGGACAGTACTGAACAACGCAGTAACAATGTCACGATGAAATTATCACTAATATACAGACGAATTAACTGAAGGACAGCACTGAACAACGCAGTAACAATATCACGATGAAGTTGTCACTAATATACAGACGAACTAACTGAAGGACAGTACTGAACAACGCAGTAACAATATCACGATGAAGTTGTCACTAATATACAGACGAACTAACTGAAGGACAGTACTGAACAACGCAGTAACAATATCACGATGAAGTTGTCATTAATATACAGACAAACTAATTGAAGAACAGCACTGAATAACTTAAAAATATTAGGATGGATAAATTTGTCGCTTCTACTAATGTAAGAAATGAAAACTGTGCATGTGGTGTAAAATAGCTATCGTGACAAAAAATTACGGTTTGCACGACAACAATTGAAATGCTTTGACAACTTGATTTCAAAACTTCATTTCTACGTTTTTTAAGTTGTTTTAGTATTTTTGACCATTGATTATTTTCTAGACTTGCACGTGCGACCGAGGGCCCCATTGTATCCACGTGCTCTTTGTTATGCTCCGGGTACTACAAATAAAAGAAACAGACGTCCGGCTGTTCTCTAAGAGATTGAAGAACTACGAGGTAGGTGTCTGAAAATGTAGGACCAGTCATTTAGTAACCTTTTGCAATAAACACATTACCAGCTAGCCCTATTATCTCATTGAAAAGGCTCTAGTCGTCTGGGCCGTATCCGCTTGTTAAACATTCTAAATAACTTCCCTTCCAACTTGTTTAAATTGCCACTGCCAGTCAAATAACAATGACAGGGATTTATATCGTAACTTTTTTAACCACAAAAAATTGACATTGACAGGATTGTGAAGGTCTCGTTAAGTTAACATTTTTTAAGCGTTCGATGCATCATTTTTCTACACTTACTTTTACAGTATTTCAAACAAATCATATTTTGTTATTGAATTAAAAGCGATTTTAACATTTAATTTTGAAGCGATCTCTTTAGATGAAGATATATAAACCATGTCATTCACCGCAGAAATTTCGTGACCCACCGATTTGATTGTTGGCCAAACGCCAGAAAACAAATAACTTTGCCTTCAACGTATTGGCATAGTGCCAAAAATTGAAAGTCTAGAAGTTTTCATTGTTCATTGTTTTATATTGTCTTTAACGAACCTCATAGCATTAGCCAAATTAAATGTATTAAGTTTTCATTGCACTATTATAAAAACGGAATAAAACACAAGACAGGTTTTTGAGTTTAATTTTGTTATAAATTTTTATGTCTTTTACAAATGAACCTAGTATAGTTAAGTTGTAATAATAATAATGTTTTTCTCGCTAACGTGATAAAACTATTCACCCACAGTGAATGTTAACAAAACATACACATAATTGCACTAATTGATTAACAGAACCAACCTGAACATATTTTTTATGATAATACCGGAATAAAAATTATTTTAAGGTTTGAGAAAATAATGTTACTGTTTATTTCAGACAGGAAGTAATGTTTAATCGCAAACAGAGAAAAAGATTTTTTTATATATGCTGTTTTTCTTTCATAGCCACATTTTAACACATTAAGTTTATTTGCACAAGTTAACTTCATAAGATAAGAAAATACTTATATCGATGAATATCACTCTTAAATAATAATCAATTCAGGTGGAAGATTTTGTTCGAAAATATCAACTACGAAAAAAACGACGTTTAAGGAACGCGACTCCTAACGTTGAGGACAAACTGCCACCCCGACCTGCTGTAGTGATAAGAAATATGAAGTCCCGCTCAGAATCTTCTATACCCGAAGCTGCGTCTTTGGAAAAACAACGGTAACTTGTATTAGTTTTTCTTACCAGTATATTAACTTTTCACCGAACTTAAAATAGTTGTTTAATAAAGTCACCAACCGATGAAACTTAATGTTCTGATTATTGTAAAATTAACAGTTTTGAAAACGAGCATAACTTCTAATCAGTCTGAAACCAACAAATATGATATCGTGAAAGAGGCCGATATCATTTTAATATGAAAAATGTTTGTTGTATTTATTAGTGTCGTTTCTAAAATATTTAAATTCGCAAATCCTAACTTCATATATTGCAACATATGTTCTGTAGTGTTAGGTCGTTCAACTTTTACACGCTTTGGTGTGATTATTTTATATTTGATTCTACCTAGTAAGGCTTAAACGTTATACCTGGAGCTTATGTTTTGTGTGAAGAAACTACAGATAAGCAAGGTTTATTGTTGTAATACAGAGTTTTGTTTGAAGAAACTACAGATAAGCAAGGTTTATTGTTGTAAAACAGAGTTTCGTTTGAAGAAACTACAGATAAGCAAGATTTATTGTTGTAATAGAGTTTTTGTCTACTTCATAAAATGCATTTTCAATTAAAGATTAATTCGCTTCCACGTTGATGAGTAAACCTTATTGTATTTTTTTTTCGAACTTGATTACACAGCAGTTTTATATAACACCCCTTTCTACAAGTTAGAACCAGCACAGAGAGGGAATCAGAATTCGGTGCACTTTTTAATATATAATACTTCTAGAACAAGTACACGCGTTTGAATGGTTATATATATAGTTATTTAACAGAGTTTGGTACAAACGGATGGGGGGAGGAATTTTGAGTTTTGGAAGATACCAGTTTAAACGTTATTTAGGCTACTTTGGGTAGGGAGCGGGAGAAGTAATAAAGTTGACTTGTTTATGATGGGTCTGGAGGGAAGTAATTTAGTTGACTTATTTGGGACAGGACAAGAGGGAAGTAATAGTTGACTATATCATAGAAATATTAATTCATAATACAACCTAGACAGTCTTAAAATTAATTGAAGTGTTTCCGTTTTAGGTTCAAAAAATACCCAACACAGGTCCGAAGTGATCTGACAGAAATAAAACAACGATTATTGCTAATTGTTCTTTTTTTTTTGTTCTAAAAAATAGGTTATTATTATTGTATTATGTAATTAGGCAGGATAGTTTCTTTCCACAGTAGGACGTAAAATGTGGCTCGGGTATTTACAGATGTCAAAGCTTATTCAAGGAAACACCTTGTTGATGTTAACTCAGGCAGAGATCACATGTATTATTGACCGACCTTGACTTTGTCTGTGATAACAAGTTGTGCATTCTGTTCATATATTTGTGTGTGTGTGTTTGTATTGTTTCTTAAGTGTTTCTTTGTTCAACAATTTGCACATTTTATAAGTATTTGACACGCACACATATACATGTATATATATATAAAATGAACAGATATAAATGTTTTTCCTTTGAAAACTGCGGTCGAACTTGGCTCAGTGGTTAGCGTACTTAGCTGTGGATCTACAAGTCGCGTCTTGTTACCTCGAAAAATGAAAAAAAAAAGCGCTCCGTACTTGGTGTGTTGGATGCATTATCAGTTTGAAAATAGGGACGGCTGTAGCAGATAGATTTCTAGTAGCTTGCGCAGATATCTGAAAAAAAGAAATATATCGATCTTCAGTTCTGCTTTAAAGGTAAATGAAATGCTTTTTTAGCAAATGTCTCGCAAGTCTGCGATTAGCCTTTTTGATTTACATTTACTTAAATTTAGCAAGTGTTACATAAATTTTACTTGGTGCTGCTGTTATTTTCTTTTCTTTGGATTAACGGTGCGCCCTCTAAAAAGATATCTGCAACTTAGTGCTCTGAATCAGTCCGGTATTTCTCATCACTAGCATCTGGAGCTGCGAGGTTCGAAAGCCTCCTCATGATTCACAACAGCCCCAAAATACCGATCAACCTTCTCCAGTATCTACAATTTCTTCTACAGCTAGCCCAAGAGGTTAGGTCTGTACCCGAAAAAGAAAAAAAAGTGCTTGGGTAACCTTCCGGTCGCGTTTTAACTTCGCATGGTACCCTCTTCATAGGGGTCCACGCCATATAGATATACACCCCCTTAGTCCGCCTGCCAAGTTTGATCCTGCAAGCTCCAGAACTGTAAGCTAGGCATATATGCAATGCTAGAAACTGGAGTAATAAAAGATCATGGTCATACCTCACAATAGAGGATCTTCGGATTCGGTAAGGTCATGACCTGACCACTTTTTCATGGCATGTATAGCTACAACTTATGTATTAAAACTTGCTTATTTTAATTAAATACATTATTTTGTGTGTATGCAGTATTTGCAGTTAACATGACTCAAGATTCAGTCTCATAGCATTAAATT
Organism: Limulus polyphemus; assembly: GCF_000517525.1. Taxonomy (NCBI): domain Eukaryota; kingdom Metazoa; phylum Arthropoda; class Merostomata; order Xiphosura; family Limulidae; genus Limulus; species Limulus polyphemus. The sequence goes on from NW_013672415.1 coordinate 41,759, forward strand.
TTCTGGAGGGTATGCCGCCAGAACCCCCTAAAAATGGCGTGTTTTACACACTGGTAGTTGTGCTTTGCATACATCGTGTCACATTGTTTATCTGTGGCTATGGCCTAGCCACTCCAAAGTTGCTTCCTACGGCAATGCACAGTGTTACGGATAAACAAACGATCCACATCGTTCTGAGCTACACTATAAAATCAGCTTTATGTTTGAAATTTGTAGTTTTATTGTTTTGATAAATATGTTTAAAATCTATAGTTTGGTTGTTTTACTTACAAAAAATAAATAAAAAGTTGTCTTTAGTAACAGAACAGTGTAAGATAAAAGAGAAGTCATCTTTTCACTCAAGCGCGTTAGAATAATCCGACTTTTTTCTTGCACCTTAAGAAATATAGCTGTTTATTTAAAGTTTGGCGGAAGCCTGTTGAAGTTATTGAACAATTCAAAACTCTCCAACGATTGACATTACGTATGTAGTGTTCCCAAAACAACGTATCAAAAAGGCTTGTTTGTTAATTTTCGCTTTTCGCGCAAAGCTACACGGAGTTACCTGCTGGTTGACCCTAATCTTGAAATAATAGACTAAAGCAGTTCACGAACCATCTATTTTTTTTTTATAATGTGATGGGTGCGCCTGTTTTTGTAAGCAAAATTCTGTAATGTTCGAAGCTTTAGCCTCAGGTCAGGTTTATCATTTATCCTGCTTCTGCTTTTAGACTTAAGGGCCACAAGTGATAAAAATCCCGTTTCGCACAATTGCGTAGTAGCAAATGGCATTAGAAAACGAAATTCTTTGTTTACAAGTTCTGAATACTCTCCAGTTCTCTAATTCTAAATTTTAATGGTGCAATTATTTTAAACTCTGACCTTAATGTTCTATTCCAATAAGCACTTTTCTTCTCTCGTAGAGAAACCTGCAAACAGGTCATTATTTTACAATGTGCGAAAACTCATAAGTAAAGAATACATTTTCCCCAATTCAATTCAAAAGCCATTAAACATAAAGTTTTAGACTTTTCTACGTAAATTATACAAATTCTTCCTGATTATATAGATAAATTGTTAAGGTCTCAAGTGTCGGATTTGCTCCGGGATCTTCATACCTTTCATTTCTGTAATTATGAAACCTTTCCGCGAACCACATTTTAGGAGCTTGGACCACAGTTTGGGAACTTCGGGACTAGAGGGATGGTAGCTAGCAAACACCAACCACCGCCAACTCTTGGACTACTTTTCTCAAACGAATAATGAAACTTGTCCGTTACTCTTATAACGCTCCTATGGAATCAAAAGTACAGAGCGCATTTTTTTGTGCTTGTGGTAACGGGACTCGAACCACTGAACCTCAGATCCACTATCCGACATGCTAATCACTAAGACACGTTCGCCTCATATCGAAAAGGCAAGGGAGCATCTCGAACCTTCTATGATTCCTTAAATAGACAATATTTTCTTCAGCCTTGCATTCGTTCATTTCAAACTAATGCAAATCAAACAAATTACTTTATGAAAGCTAAGTTACAAAAATAAATATTTTCTGAAGAAGGGAATAGTGGGGGTGGCTGCTCACAGAAGCTTTAACCGATGAAGTTGCTATGTCAATCAAATTTTAAAAGTCAAAATGTTTTTGTTTTTTTTTTTGTGGTTGGAAGCGCCGAGACTTGCAACATTCCCCAACCCTTTTTTTTCTATTTTCACTTCTTCAGCAAATACTAAGCTACAGGACATTTTTATTATCCTTAAAGTTTTGTTAACTACAAGAAACTGATATAAATGTATTTATGGTTTTAAAATAACGGCGAAACCACCGTGTATTTTGAAGAAACACACGATATCTTTTTTTATAAAACAGTTTTAAATCTCAAGTTAATTTGAGCACCTCATATAATCTGAATGAGATTACTGAAAGCAGTGTCCTTATTGGATAGCGCTCATTTTTTCACGCCATTTCTATTTTTCTCTTTCCGTCAGTTGCATGTTACACCTGTCATTATTAGCTAGCTGGCCACGTCTTCATGGTACTTAAACCCGTCGTGCAGTGAAGCACGAAGCTGCAGAGTTACTTTTTTTTTATCACTACCCTTCTAGACAAGTTTCTAATTGTAACTTCCGTCGTCTATCTCGCGTCTTTTAGGTTAGCTGCGCATTCCTCTGTAACAATTACTGTACCTGCGTGGCGGTAATCGCGTTTTTTAGAGACTTTCCCACGTGTTTACCAAGCCCATTCCTTATCAAGTGAAACGTGGTATTCAATGAGGGGTAGAAACCATTGATCCTTAACCCTAGTAGTTTAATATACCATTCGTTTGTAGTATAATGTCGGTACTTATCCAAACAGGAGTAGAATCCAATGAACTTTTAACACTTGTTGCATAATAGCACTACCTTAAAACATAAAAACGGTTGTTAATATTGTTTCTAACTGGAGATCGATCAAAAGCACCTCAGAGTGTTATCACATAGCCATCAAAAGTTTGATTTCTTCTTTTTTAATACTTTTGTTTTTATGTGTTTTGTAAACCAATGTTATTTTGTAAAGTAATAATTTATTTCTTTATTATCGAAATTGCCCATAACTTATATCTCGGTATCTCCTACAGTTAAGTTTATATTAAACATCGTATGATTAACTTTAAAAAGTCAACAGTATCACGTGCTTCGTTATTAAACAATATTGTTACGTCTCTGCTCGTTAATTAATTTTCCGTAAAAATTCTTTCCGAAGAAACTTTACCACTGCCCCTTCCTTAGTATTGTTCGTCCCGAACAATAACCACTTACATTAAACCAATAACAATTAACAATAACTTAATTAAATGTACAGAATTACAAACACAAAATTACAATTC
>NW_013672416.1:0-1349 GCF_000517525.1 Limulus polyphemus
GAGCCCACATATCAGGCTAGAGGTAAATTATCTTCATTGTTAATGTAGAGGAGACCTAATATCAGGCTGGAGGTAAATTATCTTCATTGTGAATGTAGAAGAGCCCACATATCAGGCTAGAGGTAAATTATCTTCATTGTTAATGTAGAGGAGACCTAATATCAGGCTGGAGGTAAATTATCTTCATTGTGAATGTAGAAGAGCCCACATATCAGGCTAGAGGTAAATTATCTTCATTGTTAAAGTAGAAGAACCAACATACCATGCTGGAGGTAAATTGTCTTCTTTGTTAATGTAGAAGAACCCAAATATCACGCTGGAGGTAAATTATCTCCTTGTTAATGTAGAAGAGCCCACATATCAGGCTGGAGGTAAATTATCTTCATTGTTAATGATGAAGTGCCTTAATATCAGGCTGAAGGTAAAGTATCTTTCTTGTTAATGTAGAAGATCCCATAAATCAGAATGAAGGTAAATTATCATCGTTGTTAATGTAGAATAAGCTAGATATCAGGCTCGAGGTAACTTATCTTCATTGTTAAAGTAGAAGAGCCCACATATCAAGCTGGAATTAAAGTATCTTCCTTTATAATGTAGAAGAGCCCACATATAAGGCTGGAGGTAAATTATACTTATTGTTAATATAGAAGAGCCCTAATATCAGGGTGGAGGAAAATTATCTTCATTGTTAATGTACAAGAGCCCTGATATCAGGCTGGGGGTAATTTATCTTCATTGTTAAAGTAGAAAAGCCCACATATCAGGATGGAGGTAAAGTATCTTCCTTATTAATGTAGAAGAACCCACATATCAGGCTAGAGGTAAATTTCCATCCTTGTTAATCTGGAAGAGCACACATATCAGACTGGAGATAGATTATCTTACTTGTTAATGTAGAAGAGCTCACACATCAGGCTGAAGGTAAAGTATCCTTATTGTTAATGTAGAAGAGCCCACATATCAGGCTGGAGGTAAAGAGTCTTTCTTGTTAATGTAAAGATTCCACATATCAGGCTGGAGGTAAAGTATGTTCCTTGTTAATGTAGGAGAGCTCACATATCAAGCTGGAGGTAAAGTATATTCATTGTTAACGTAGAAGAGGCCACATATCAGGCTGGAGGTAAATTATCTTCCTTGTTAATGTAGAAAAGCCCACATATCTGGCTGGAGGTAAATTATCTTTCTTGTTAATCTGGAAGAGCACTCATATCAGGCTGGAGGTAAATTATCTTCGCTGTTAATATAGAAGAACCCATATATCAGGCTGGAGGTAAATTATCTTCCTTGTTAATGTAGAAAAGGTCTGATATCAGGCTGAAGGTAAATTATCTTCATTGTTAATGTAGAAG
>NW_013672416.1:2349-3683 GCF_000517525.1 Limulus polyphemus
AAGAGCCCACATACCAGGCTAGAGGTAAATTATATTCATTGTTAATGTAGAAGAGCCCACATATCAAGCTGGAGGTAAATTACCTTCATTGTTAACGTAGGAAAGCCCACATATCAGACTGGAGGTAAATTATTTTCCTTGTTAATGTATAAGAACCCACATATCAGGCTGGAGGTAATCATCTTCCATGTCAATCTGAATCAGCCCTCATATCAGACTAGATGTAAATTATCTTCATTGTTAATTTAGAAGAGCCCACATATCACGTTGGAGGTAAAGTATCTTCCTTTTTAATGTAGAATAGCTCACATATCAGGCTGGAGGTAAATTATCTTCCTTATTAATGTAGAAGAGCCCACATATCAGTCTCGAGGTAAATTACCTTGGTTGTTAATGTAGAATAAGCTAAATATCAGGCTGGAAGTAACTTATCTTCCTTGTTAATGTAGAAGAGCCCACATATCAGACTGGAGGTAAATTATCTTCCTTGTTAATCTGGATATGCCCTCATATTAGGCTAGAGGAAAATTTTTTTACTTGTTAATCTGGAAGAGCCCACATATCAGGCTGGAGGTAAATTATCTTCCTTGTTAATGTAGAAGAGCTCACATATCAGGCTGAAGGTAAAGTATCCTTATTGTTAATGTAGAAGAGCCCACATATCACGCTGGAGGTAAAGTATTTTCCTTGTTAATGTAAAGAACCCACATATCAAGCTCGAAGTAAAGTATCTTCCTTTATAATGTAGAAGAGCCCACATATAAGGCTGGAGGTAAATTATACTTATTGTTAATATAGAAGAGGCCTAATATCAGGGTGGAGGAAACTTATATTCATTGTTAATGTACAAGAGCCCTGATATAAGGCTGTGGGTAATTTGTCTTTATTTTTAAGGAAGAAGAACCCACATATCAGGCTGGAGGTAAAGTATCTTCCTTGTTAATGTAAAGAGCCCACATATCAGGCTGGAGGTAAATTATCTTCCTTGTTAATCTGGATATGCCCTCATATTAGGCTAGAAGTAAATTTTCTTCCTTGTTAATCTGGAAGATCCCACATATCAGGCTGGGGGTAAATTATCTTCCTTGTTAATGTCAAAGAGCTCACATATCAGGCTGAAGGTAAAGTATCCTTATTGTTAATGTAGAAGAGCCCACACATCAGCCTGGAGGTAAAGTATCTTCCATGTTAATGTAAAGAGCCCACATATCAAGCTGGTGGTAAAGTATCTTTCTTGTTAATGTAGAACAGCCCACATATCAGGCTGGAGGTAAATTATCTTCGTTATTAATGTAGAAAATCCATGATATCAGGCTGGAGGTAAATTATCTTCG
>NW_013672416.1:4553-11540 GCF_000517525.1 Limulus polyphemus
AATGTAGAAGAGCCCACACATCAGCCTGGAGGTAAAGTATCTTCCATGTTAATGTAAAGAGCCCACATATCAAGCTGGTGGTAAATTATCTTCCTTATTAATGTAGAAGAGCCCACATATCAGGCTGAAGGTAAATTATCTTCGTTGTTAATGTGGAAGAATCTAAATATCACGCTGGGGGTAAATTATCTTCCATGTTAATGTAGAAGAGCCCTGACATCAGGCTGCTGGTAAATTATCTTCATTATTAATGTAGAAGAGACCTAATATAAGGCTGGAGTTAAATTATCTTCGTTGTTGATGTGGAAGAATCTAAATATCAGGCTGGATGTAAATTATCTTCCTTGGTAATGTAGAAGAGCCCTGATATGATGCTGGAGGTAAAATATCTTCCTTGTTAATGTAGAAGAGCCAACATATCAGGCTAAAGGTAAATTATCTTCATTGTTAATGTAGAAGAGCCCACATATCACGCTGGAGGTAAAGTATCTTCCTTTTTAATGTAGAATAGCTCACATATCAGGCTGGAGGTAAATTATCTTCCCTGTTAATGTAAAAAAGCCCACATATCAGGCTAGATGTAAATTATCTTTCTTGTTAATCTGGAAGAGCCCACATATCAGGCTGGAGGTAAATTACCTTGGTTGTTAATGTAGAATAAGCTAAATATCAGGCTGGAAGTAACTTATCTTCCTTGTTAATGTAGAAGAGCCCTGATATCAGGCTGCTGGTAAATTATCTTCATTGTTAATGTAGAAGAGCCAACATATCAAGCTGGAAGTCAAGTATCTTCGTTTATAATGTAGAAGAGCCCACATATAAAGCTGGAGGTAAATTATACTTATTGTTAATATAGAAGAGGCCTAATATCAGGGTGGAGGAAACTTATCTTCATTGTTAATGTTCAAGAGCCCTGATATAGGGCTGGGGGTAATTTATCTTTATTGAAGGACCCGCATATCAGGCTGGAGGTAAAGTATCTTCCTTGTTAATGTCAAGAGCCCACATATCAGGCTGGAGGTAAAGTATCTTCCTTGTTAATGTAGAAGAGCTCACATATCTAGCTGGAGGTAAAGTATATTCATTGTTAACGTAGAATAGCCCACATATGAGGCTGGAGGTAAATTATCTTCCTTGTTAATCTGGATCAAACCTCATATAAGGCTAGAGGTAAATTATATTCCTTGTTAATTTGGAAAAGCCCACATTTCAGGCTGGAGGTAAATTATCTTAGTTGTTAATGTAGAAGAACACAAATATCAGGCTGGAGGTAAATTATCTCCTTCTTATTGTAGAAGAGCCCACATATGAGGCTGGATGTAAATTATCTTCATTTTTAATGTAGAAAAGCCCACTTATTAGGCTGGAGGTAAATTATCTTTCTTGTTAAAGTAGAAGAGCACACATTATAAGGTGGAGGTAAATTATATTTTTTGTTAATCTGGAAGAGTACTCATATCAGGCCGGAGGTAAATTATCTGAGCTGTTAATATAGAAGAACCCAAATATCAGGCTGGAGGTTAATTATCTTCCTTGATAATGTAGAAGAGCCCTGATATGAGGCTGCAGGTAAATTATCTTCGTTGTTAATGTGGAAGAATCTAAATATCTCGCTGGAGGTAAATTATCTTCCATGTTAATGTAGAAGAGATTTAATATCAGGCTGGAGGTAAATTATCTTCATTGTTATTGTAGAAGAGCCCTGATATCAGGCTGGAGGTAAATTATCTTCGTTGTTGATGTGGAAGAATCTAAATATCAGGCTGGATGTAAATTATCTTCATTGTGAATGTAGAAGAGCTCACATATCAGGCTAGAGGTAAATTATCTTCATTGTTAATGTAGAAGAACAAGCATATCATGCTGGAGGTAAATTGTCTTCATTGTTAATGTAGAAGAGCCCACATATCAGGCTGGATTTAAATTATCCTCATTTTTAATGTAGAAAAGCCCACTTATCATGCTGGAGGTAAATTATCTTCCTTGTTAATGTAGAAGAGATCACATAATAGGCTGCGGGTAAATTATCTTTCTTCTTAATCTGGAAGTGCACTCATATCAGGGTGGAGGTAAATTATCCTAGCTGTTAATATAGAATAACCCAAATATCAGGATGGAGGTAAATTATCTTCCTTGTTAATGTCGAAGAGTTCTGATATGAGGCTGGAGGTAAAGTATCTTTCTTGTTAATGTAGAAGAGCCCACATATCAGGATGGAGGTAAATTATCTTCGTTGTTAATGTGGAAGAATCTAAATATCACGCTGGAGGAAAATTATTTTCAATGTGAATGTAGATGAGCCCACATATCAGGCTAGAGGTAAATTATTTTCATTGTGAATGTAGAAGAGCCCACATATCAGGCTAGAGGTAAATTATCTTCATTGTTAATGTTGGAGAACCAACATATCATGCTGGAGGTAAATTGTCTTCTTTGTTAATGTAGAAGAATTCAAATATCAGGCTGGAGTTAAATTATCTTCATTGTTAATGTTGAAGAGCCCACATATCAGGCTGGAAGTAAATTATCTTCCTTGTTAATGTAGAAGAGCACTGATATCAGGCTGAAAGTAAATTATCTTCATTTTTAATGTAGAAAAGCCCACTTATTAGGCTGGAGGTAAGTTATCTTCCTTGTTAATGTAGAAGAGCCCACATATCAGGCTGAAAGTAAATTATCTTCATTTTTAATGTAGAAAAGCCCACTTATTAGGCTGGAGGTAAATTATCTTGCTTGTTAATGTAGAAGAGCCCACATTATATGCTGCAGGTAAATTATCTTTCTTGTTAATCTGGAAGAGTACTCATATCAGGCTGGAGGTAAATTATCTTAGCTGTTAATATAGAAGAACCCAAATATCAGGATGGAGGTAAATTATCTTACTTGTTAATGTAGAAGAGTTCTGATATGAGGCTGGAGGTAAAGTATCTTTCTTGTTAATGTAGAAGAGCCCACATATCAGGCTGGAGGTAAATTATCTTCGTTGTTAATGTGGAAGAATCTATATATCACGCTGGAGGTAAATTATCTTCCATGTTAATGTAGAAGAGCCCTGATATCAGGCTTCCGGTACATTATCTTCATTATTAATGTAGAAGAGACCTAATATAAGGCTGGAGTTAAATTATCTTCATTGTTATTGTAGAAGAGCCCTGATATCAGGCTTGAGGTAAATTATCTTCATTCTTAATGTAGAAGAGCCCGCATATCAGGCTAGAGTTAAATTATCTTCATTGTTAATGTAGGAGAACCAACATATCATGCTGGAGGTAAACTGTCTTCTTTGTTAATGTAGGAGAACCAAAATATCAGGCTGGTGTTAAATTATCTTCATTGTTAATATTGAAGAGCCCACATATCAGGCTGGAAGTAAATTATCTTCTTTGTTAATGTAGAAGAGCTTTGATATCAGGCTGCTGGTAAATTTTCTTCATTGTTAATGTAGAAGAGCCCACATATCAGGCTAGAGTTAAATTATCTTCGTTGTTAATGTAGAAGAATCTAAATATCAGGCTGGAGATAATTTATCTTCCGTGTTAATGTAGAAGCGCCCAGATATCAGGCTGATGGTAAAGTATCTTTCTTGTTAATGTAGAACAGCCCACATATCAGGCTGGAGGTAAATTATCTTCATTATTAATGTCGAAAAGCCCTGATATCAGGCTGGAGGACAATTATCTTCGTTGTTAATGTAGAAGAATCTAAATATCACGCTGGAGGTAAATTATCTTCCATGTTAATGTAGAAGAGCCCTGATATCAGGCTGCTGGTAATTTATCTTCATTGTTAATGTAGAAGAGACCTAATATAAGGCTGGAGTTAAATTATCTTCATTGTTATTGTAGAAGAGTCCTGATATCAGGCTGGAGGTAAATTATCTTCATTGTTAATGTAGAAGAGCCCTGAAATCAGTGTGCTGGTAAATTATCTTCGTTGTTAATGTAGAAGAGCCAACATATCAGGATGGACGTAAAGTATCTTCATTGTTAATGTGGAAGCACCCTCATATGATGCTGGAGGACATTTATCTTCATTGTTAATGTACAAGAGATCTGATATCTGGCTGGAGGTAAGTTATCTTCATTGTTAATATGATAGAGCCCTCTTATCAGGCTGGAGGTAAATTATTTTCTTTGTTAATCTGGAAAAGCCCACATATCAGGCTGGAGTTAAATTATCTTTGTTGTTAATGTAGAAGAATCTAAATATCAGGCTGGAGATAAATTATCTTCCGTGTTAATGTAGAAGAGCCCACATAACAGACTGGAGGTAAATTATCTTCCATGTTAATGTAGAAGAGCCCGGATATCAAGCTGCTGGTAAATTATCTTCATTGTTAATGTAGAAGAGACCTAATATCAGGCTGGAGGTAAATTATCTTCATTGTTATTGTAGAAGAGCCCATATATCAGGCTGGCGGTAAATTATCTTCATTGTGAATGTAGAAGAGCCCACATATCAGGCTAGAGGTAAATTATCTTCATCGTTAATGTAGAAGAACCAACATATAATGCTGGGGGGTAAATTGTCTTCTTTTTTAATGTAGAAGAACCCAAATATCAGGCTGGAGTTAAATTATCTTCCTTGTTAATGTAGAAGAGCCCTGAATTCAGTGTGCTGGTAAATTATCTTCATTGTTAATGTAGAAAAGCCAACATATCAGGCTAGAGGTAAATTATCTTCATTGTTAATGTAGAAGCACCCTCATATGAGGCTGGAGGTAAATTATCTTCATTGGTATTGTAGAAGAGCCCATATATCAGGCTGGAGGTAAATTATCTTCATTGTGAATGTAGAAGAGCCCACATATCAGGCTTGAGGTAAATTATCTTCATCATTAATGTAGAAGAACCAAAATATAATGTTGGAGGTAAATTGTCTTCTTTGTTAATGTAGAAGAACCCAAATATCAGGCTGGAGTTAAATTATCTTCCTTGTTAATGTAGAAGAGCTCTGAAATCAGTGTGCTGGTAAATTATCTTCATTGTTAATGTAGAAGAGCCAACATATCAGGCAAGAGGTAAATTATCTTCATTGTTAATGTAGAAGCGCCCTCATATGAGGCTGAAGGTAAATTATCTTCATTGTTAATGTAGAAGCGCCCTCATATGAGGCTGATGGTAAATTATCTTAGTTTTTAATGTAGAAGAACCCAAATATCAGGCTGGAGGTAAATTATCTCCTTGTTAATGTAAAAGAGCCCACATATCAAGCTGGAGGTAAATTATCTTCATTGTTAATGTACAAGAGCCTACATATCAGGCTAGAGGACAGTTATCTTCATTGTTAATGTAAAAGAGCCCTGATATCAAATGGAGGTGAATTATCTTCATTGTTAATCTGAAAGAGCCCTCTTATCAGGCTGGAGGTAAATTATTTTCTTTGTTAATCTGGAAGAGCCCACATATCAGGCTGGAGTTAAATTATCTTCGTTGTTAATGTAGAAGAATCTAAATATGAGGCTGGAAAAAATTATCTTCCGTGTTAATGTAGAAGAGCCCACATATCAGGCTGGTGGTAAAGTATCTTTCTTGTTAATGTAGAAGAGTCCACGTATCAAGCTGGAGGTAAATTATCTTCATTATTAATGTAGAAGAGCCTTGATATCAGGCTGGAGGTAAATTATCTTCATTGTTAATGTAGATGAGCCCTGATATTAGGATTGAGGTAAATTATCTTTCTTGTTAATGTAGAATAGCCCACATATCAGGCTAGAGGTAAATTATCTTCATTGTGAATGGAGAAGAGCCCACATATCAGGCTAGAGGTAAATTTTCTTCAATGTTAATGTAAAAGCGCCCTCATATCAGACTGGAGGTAAATTATCTTCCTTGTTAATGTAGAAGAGCCCACATAATAGGCTGGAAGTAAATTATCTTTCTTGTTAATCTGGAAGAGCACTCATATAAGGCTGGAGGTAAATTATCTCAGTTGTTAATATAGATGAACCCAAATATCACGCTGGAGGTATATTATCTTCCCTGTTAATGTAGAAGAGCCCTGATATGAGGCTGGAGGTAAAGTATCTTCCTTGTTAATGTAGAAGAGCCCACATATCAGGCTGGAAGTAAATTATCCTCGTTGTTAATGTGGGAGAATCTAAATATCACGCTGGAGGTAAATTATCTTCCATGTTAATGTAGAAGAGCCCTGATATCAGGCTGCTGGTAAATTATCTTCATTTTTAATGTAGAAGAGACCTAATATCAGGCTGGAGGTAAATTATCTTCATTGTTAATGTAGAAGAGCCCACATATCTGGCTAGAGGTAAATTATCTTCATTGTTAATGTAGAGGAACCAACATATCATGCTGGAGGTAAACTATCTTCTTTGTTAATGTAGAAGAACCCAAATATCATCCTGGAGTTAAATTATCTTCTTTGTTAATGTAGAAGAGCCCTGAAATCAGTGTGCTGATAAATTATCTTCATTGTTAATCAAGCTGGAGGTAAATTATCTTCATTGTTAATATGAAAGAGCCCTTTTATCAGGCTAAAGGTAAATTATTTTCTTTGTTGATCTGGAAGAACCCACATATCAGGCTGGAGTTAAATTATCTTCGTTGTGAATGTAGAAGAATCCAAATATCAGGCTGTAGTTAATTATCTTCAGTGTTAATGTAGAAGAGCCCTGAAATCAGTGTGCTGATAAATTATCTTCATTGTTAATCAAGCTGGAGGTAAATTATCTTCATTGTTAATATGAAAGAGCCCTTTTATCAGGCTAAAGGTAAATTATTTTCTTTGTTGATCTGGAAGAGCCCACATATCAGGCTGGAGTTAAATTATCTTCGTTGTTAATGTAGAAGAATCCAAATATCAGGCTGTAGTTAATTATCTTCAGTGTTAATGTAGAAGAGCCCACATATCAGGGTGGAGGTAAAGTATCTTTCTTGTTAATGTAGAAGAGTCCACATATCAGGCTGGAGGTAAATTATCTTCCTTGTTAATCTAGAAGAGCCCACATATCAGGCTGGAGGTAAATTA
>NW_013672416.1:12074-34973 GCF_000517525.1 Limulus polyphemus
AAGTGAATTAATTATGATGTTATGTAATTCCAGTGAAAGACGATTTTTTGAAGTGAATTAATTGTGCTGTTATGTAATCCCAGTGAAAGACGATCTGTTTAAGTGAATTAATTATGCTGTTATATAATTCCAGTGAAAGACGATTTGTTGAAGTGAATTTAATATGCTGTTATGTAATTCCAGTGAAAGACGATTTGTTGAAGTGAATTAATTATGCTGTTATGTAATTTAATTTTTTCAACTCCATGATCCGTACAATACGTTTAAATACTTCAACTCCAGAATTCCGTACAGTATGTTTAAATATTTGAACTCCATGATCGTACAGTATGTTTAAATACTTCAACTCCATGATCCGTACAGTATGTTTAAATACTTCAACTTCATAATTCCGTATAATATATTTAAGCACTTGAACTTAATGATCCGTAGAATATGTTTATTTTTTTCAACTCCATGATCCGTACAATATGTTTAAATACTTCAACTCCATGATCCGTACAATGGACAAAATGATTTCGGCTAATATTATTGAAAGACTGTGGATAGACACAATCAGTTCAGCTAATAGTATTTAATAACTGAGGATGGACACAATAAATTCGGCTAATAGTATTTAATAACTGAGGAAGGACAAAATATGTTCAGCTAATAGTATTTAATAACTGAGGAAGAACACAGTGAATTCGTCTAATAGCATTGAAAGACTATCGATGGACAAAATAAGTTCAGCTAATTGTGTTTAATAACTGAGCATGGACAAAATAAGTTCAGCTAATTGTATTTAATAACTGAGCATGGACACAATGTAATTCCAAAGGCTGTTCGACATACAATACGATTTATTGCTATTATGCAGTTGCAAACCTTATTCTATCGAACAGCAACTATATAGGTGGTACAGAGGTAGGTTTATTGACATTACAATCCGGCTCAGTGCCTCACGGCGGACACAATAAAATTTAAAAGTAAACACCACATTAACATGCTACAGGAGAAACAAAAATTGTAAAAATAGCCATGAACGAAGCAATTATCTCATTAAACAGACAAGGAGATAAAAATGTTTTCCTTTCTTTAATCAGTTGGATATTTTTGACGTCGTTTGGTGCCATGCGCAGTAGACAGCGTCCATAAACTTACGAGTGGTAAACCTCACCCGTCACAGACACTTTGGTCCAAACGTGTATGATACTGAAAAAGATCACAAGTACAGTAAATACTTTGATCTTCAAAATCAACTCTGTCAAAGGTTTTAAAGCAGCCATTTCACAACAAAAAAAATCCAAGAAGGTCAACAAAAGAGGTAAGAAATATAAATTAATATAAATAAAATCATTAAATGTAATAAAGATGTTAAACCTAAATTTACTAAACAAGGGAAGAAAAACCATTTTACCAAGTTAATGATAACTCATAACGAGGGAAGAAAAATCATTTTAACTAAGTTAATGATAACTCATTACGAGAGAAAACAACTCTTCTAACCAAGTTAATGATAACTCAAAACAAGGGAACAAAACCAGCAGAAAATAAAAAAATATATAAATCAAGTTAAGCACGATAGGTATAAAGAAAGCAGAGTAGAAAAAGATAATAATTTAAGTTTAGTAAAGTAAAAAGTCTCCTCTGATATTGAGTAACAAAAAGCTCTAAGTGAGCAACTAATGAAGTGTTGTATCATTTATGTGTTCTATCATGAACAAGTGTGCATTTACGGTAAACGAAAAATCGTTACCTTTATTTTTTGTATTGTGTTTTACAATCTTATCAACTAAAATCGTCTTTGGTAACTTAAAAACCATATCAATCGTTTCATTAAATTATGGAACCCAAAGAATAGGATTCCTCTAAACTATAAGGATTAATTTATATAAAACGATGATTATAAAAACAACCTCAACCATAGTGTGTTTTTAAAATATATTTGATCTATTTGTCAACTACATTTGTGTAAAATACATTCACATGTAATATACACAATCTATAACCGTACTTTATAGAGTATGTTGCTACAGCAAACTAGAATATATCTTAAAAAACACGATCAAATATTTATTTAAAATGCCATTTTTATTCTAGTTTTCTTCTTCTCTGTTCAAATGTACATAAATTATTAACCTGAAGGATATCGTTGAGTTTAGATTTTTCTTAATAACTTCAAACCTTGATCTTGCAACTGAGACTAGAATATATAAGTTTATCAAACTTTTTCTCAGCATACACGGATTGGTTTGACAGTGAAACCAAGGATTATATAGGTAAATTATTTGTTATTTTTTTAGTAAAGACACATTGGGCTATGAGCTGAGTCCATCGAAGTGAATCGAACCACATATTTTAGTGTTGTAAGTTCGTAAAGTTACCTTTGTCCTAAACAATCACCAGAATATTAATAAAAACGAGTAAAAAACCAGTTTTCAAATGAGAAAACACTTTTTTGAGCACCAAGATAAACAATGGACTATATGTCCTGTGGCTATAACGGGATTCTGTTGTTGATGTTACTACATCTTTACCTAGAAGTCTATTTGTTTATGGTAATATAGGGAAATATTTAGAAAAAAGTTATTTGTTTAAAGAACCAGACTTTAAAATAAAGTAAGATCATTGCTTAATGGTAAAATATGTATATTAACTTAGCACTAAAAAAAACACTAATCTTATGAAATATGAAAAACCATTTATGTTTATTGTTAATTATAAAGCTACAAAATGGGCTATCTCTAATGATGAAAACACCTGTTGTTGAACTAACCGGATAAATAGTGATAGCTCAGCATATCGGATCCTTCTATGAGCTAGCAATTCCATATTTATATTTTCCGAAGGCAAACCGTGCATACGCCAATCACCATGTTAGGTAAAGCTGAAGGTGACTTTATATTTGTCTCAAGAATTAAATATGAAAAATAGACGATTCATAAACATTATCAATTCTCTAAATAGTCTTAAACACCTCATTCAGATTTCTTCCAATTCTTCTTCTTTTTGAACAGAAAACGATCTTAAAGATTTTAAACTGCATGACAATCTTTCTATCCAAAGTATCATTTTAGTAGTCCTGCACTTTTCAATGTCCTTCCTGAGCTAAGGTGCCCAGGTCCGAACAGAATACTCCAAATGTGGTCTAAATCATGACATTATAATAACTCTGGAATTATAATGTCTATTTCTCTAGATACAATTTAAATCTTATTTGCACTGTTGTTCCTATCAGCATATTGCTAGGATGGCTTAAGAGAATTGATCAATCAGAATACCAAAATCTTGTTCTTCCATAGCAGTTATATACTCATCAAAACAATACTCATAATTAAAATGATGATATCTCACTGTAACATAAGGGCATCAAAAATAAATAATACAAGCCCCAGTTACATTCGTGGATAAACAAAGTGTTGAAACTAAGCATTTAGCAAATGAGTTATTTGATGTCACTACAGAATACCTTCCAAACGACTTCCAAGGTCCAAGAAATCTTGATAATAAACATGCTCTGCACTCTTAGTTGTGATTGCCTTACCAAAATTGGCAAAACTAATAATTTTGTCTGGAGTTTTAAACAGCCATATATTTTACGCTCGTAAATATATTATATACACCAGGAATAGCATTACAATACACATTGATAACAACTTAAAGCCCTTAAATACTGTTAAAAATTATTATTTTTAAGAAAATAACACTTACAACTGTAAAAAGACCCAGTTTACAGTTTTCTTCTTACTGAAAAGGTTAGGATATGATAAATAAGTTTAGTGTTATAAATATCATTGTATGAGTTACACTACAACACACGTTGATAAAGGTGTAAATGAAATTGCACTATGAGTTATACTGTTACACACGTTGATAAAGGTGTAGATTAAATTGTATTATGAGTTCCACTATAACAGACTTTGATAAAGGTGAAGATTGAACTTGACCATGAGTTACATTATAACAAACGTTGATAAAGAAGTAAATTGAACTTGATAAAGAGTTACACTATAACACACGGTTTTAAAGTTGTAGACTGAATTGCACTATTATTTACACTATAACACGCAATAATAAGATGTAGATAGAACATGACCATGAATTACACTATAATACACGTTGATAAAAGTGTAGACGGAATTGCACTAGGAGTTACACTATAACATACATTGATATAGGTGTAGATTGAACTGGACCATGAATTACACTATAAAACACGATGATAAAGGTGTCAACTGAATTTGACCATGTGTTACTCTATAATACACGTTGATAAAGATGTAGATTAAACATGACTATGAGTTACACTATAATACACGTTCATAGAGTTGTAGATTGAATTGGACTATGAGTTCTACTATAACATACGTTGATATAGGTGCAGATTGAACTGGACCATGTGTTACACTATAACACTCTTTGATAAAAGTGTAGATGGAATTGGACCATGAGTTACACTATAAAGACGTTGATAAAGGTGTCGATTGAATTTGACCATGAGTTACACTATAAGACACGGTGATAAAGGTGTGATTGAACTCGATCATGGATTACACTATAATACTCTTTGTTTAAGGTGTAGATTGCACGCGGCTATGCGTTACACTATAATACACGTTGATAAAGGTGTAGATATACACATGGTTTGGTTGCTGTTAAACACAAAGCTAAAATATTCAATATCTGCACTCATTAAATATGGTTTGGTTGTTGTTAAACACAAAACTACAATATTGAATATCTCATATCTTATAATATGGTTTGGTTGTTGTTAAACACAAATCTACACTATTGAATATCTGTGTTTACTTAATATGATTTGATTGTTGTTAAACCCAAAACTACACTATTGAATATCTCTATTTATTTAATATGGTTTGGTTGTTGTTAAACACAAAGCTACACTATTGAATATTTTATATCTTATAATATGGTTTGGTTGTTGTTAAACACAAATCTACAGTATTGAATATCTCTGCTTATTTAATATGGTTTGGTTGTTGTTAAACACAAAGCTACTCTACTTAATATCTGTATTTATTTAATATGGTTTGGTTGTTGTTAAACACAAAGCTACACCATTAAATATTTGTACTTATGTAACATGGATTGGTTGTTGTTATACTCAAAGATACACTATTGAATATCTTATATCTTATAATATGATTTGGTTGTTCTTAAACACAAATCTATACTATTGAATATATGTAGTTATTTAATATGGTTTGGTTGTTGTTAAACACAAAGATACACTATTGAATATCTGGTATTGAATATTGATAAAGGTGTAGATTAACCTTGATTATGAGTTACACTATGACACACGTTGATAAAGATGTAGATTGAACCTCACTATCAGATATACTATGACCCACGTTGATCAAGGTGTAGATTGAACTTCACTATGAGATAAACTATAACACACGTTGATAAAGGTGTAAATTCAATTGGAGCATGAGGTACACTATAACACACGTTGATAACGGTGTAGATTGATATGGACTAAGAGTTCCACTATAACATAAGTTGATAAAGATGAATATAGGAGTGGACCATGAGATCCACTATGACACACGTTAATAAACATGTACATTGAATGTGACCATCAGTTACACTGTAACAGACACTGATAAAGGTTTAGATTGGAGTGGACCATGAGTTACACTATAACATACGTTGATAACGGTGTAGATTGATATGGACTAAGAGTTCCACTATAACATAAGTTGATAAAGATGAATATAGGAGTGGACCATGAGATCCACTATGACACACGTTAATAAACATGTACATTGAATGTGACCATCAGTTACACTGTAACAGACACTGATAAAGGTTTAGATTGGAGTGGACCATGAGTTACACTATAACATACGTTGATAAAGGTGAAGATTGAACTTGATCATGAGTTAACCTATGACACACATTGATAAAGGTTTAGATTGCACTTGACAATGAATTGCACTATAACACACGTACATAAAGGTGTAGATTGAACTAGACCATGAGTTACACAATAACACACGTTGATAAAGTTGTAGATTGAACTTGACCATGAGTTACACTATAAAACACGTTGATAAAGCTGTAGCTTGAAAATAACCATGAGTTACACTGTAACACACGTTGATAAAGATGAAGATTTAACTTGACCATGAGTTACACTATGACACACGTTGATAAAGATGTAGACTGAATTGCACTATGAGTTACACTATAACAGACGTTTATAAAGGTGCAAATTGAATTGAATTATATTGAATATCTGTACTTATTTATTTTGGTTCATTGTTGTAAAACTCAAAGCTACACTATTGAATATACGTAGTTATTTAATATCGTTTGGTTGTTGTTAAACACAAAGCTACACTATTAAAAATCTCTACTTATTTAATATGGTTTGGTTGTTTCTAAACCCAAAACTACACTATTTAATATCTGTATTTATTTAATATGGTTTAGTTGTTGTTAAACACAAAACAATTCTATTGAATATCTGTAGTTATTATGGTTTGGTTGTTGTTAAACTCAAAGCTACACTTTTGAATATATGTACTTGTTTAATATGGTTTTATTGCTACTCCATTGAATATTTTCTCTTATTTAATATGTTTTTTTGTTGCTAAACACAAAGCAACTCTATTGAATATATGTACTTGTTTAATATGGTTTTCTTCTTGTTAACCCCAAAGCTACTCCATTGAATATTTTTCCTTATTTAATATGGTTTGTTTCTTGCTAAACACAAAGCAACTCTATTGAATATCTGTACTTATTTATGGTGGTTTGGGTGTTGTTAAACATAAAGCTACATTATTAGATATTTGTACTTATGTAACATGGTTTGGTTGTTGTTAAACCTAAAACTACACTATTTAATATCTGTATTTATTTAATATGGTTTGGTTGTTGTTAAATACAAAGCTACACTATTAAATATTTGTACTTATGTAACATGGTTTGGTTTTTGTTAAAAACAAAGCAAATTTATTGAATATCTATACTTATTTCATATGATTTGGTTGTTTTTAAAACCAAAACTACACTATTTAATATCTGTATTTATTTAATATGGTTTGGTTGTTGTTAAACACAAAGCTACACTATTAGATATTTGTATTTATTTAAAAAAAGGTTTGGTTGTTGTTAAACACAAAGCAACTATATTGAATATCTGTACTTATTTATTTTGTTTTGTTGTTGTAAAATTCATAGTTACACTATTAAATATATGTAGTTATTTAATATGGTTTGATTGTTGTTAAATACAAAGCTACACTATTGAATATTTCATATATTTTAATGTGGTTTGGTTGTTGTTAAACTCAAAGCTACACTATTGAATATCTGTACTTGTTTAATATTGTTTTCTGGTTGTTAACCTCAAAGCTACTCCATGGAATATCTTTCCTTATTTAATATGGTGTGGTTGTTGCTAAACACAAAATTACACAATTTAATATCTGTATTTATTTATGACGGTTTGTGTGTTGTTAAACACAAAACTACTCTATTGAATATCTGTACTTAAATAATATGGTATCGTTGTTGTTAAACACAAAATTACACAATTTAATATCTGTATTTATTTATTATGGTTTGGTTGTTGTTAAACAGAAAGCAATAATATTGATTAGCTGTACTGATTTATTTTGGTTTGTTGTTGTAAAATTCAAAGCTACCCAATGAATATATATGTAGTTATTTAATATCGTTAGGTTGTTGTTAAACACAAAGCTACAGTATTGAATATCTTATAACTTATAATATGGTTTGGTTGTTGTTAAACTCAAAGCTACGTTATTGAATATCAATACTCATTTTAGATGGTTTGGTTGATGTCAAACATGAAGGTACACTATTGAATATCTGTACTTTTTTAATACGGTTTGGTTGTTGTTAAACACAAAGCTACTCTATTGAATATAAATGCTTATTTAATATGGTTTTGTTTTATTTAAACACAAATTTACAATATTAAATATCTGTACTTATTTAATATGGTTTCGTCGTTGTTTAACACAAAGCTAGTATATTGAATATCTGTAATTATTTAATATGGTTTTGTTGATGTCAAACCCAAACTACACTATTGAGTATTTGTACTAATTACATTGGGTTTGATTGTGGATAAACACAAAGATACACTATTTAATATTTGTACTTATTAAATATGGTTTGATTGTTGATAAACAAAAAGGTACACAATTTAATATCTGGTCTTTTAATTATGGTTTGGTAGTTGTTAAACACACAAAGCTACTTTATTGAATATCTGTAATTATTTAATATGTTTTGGTTGTTGTTAAACACAAAGCAACTGTATTGAATATCCTATCTCAATTATAATGGTTTGGTTGTTGTTAAAATCGATTCTACATTATTGAATATCTGAACTTATTTAACATGGTTTGATTGATGTTAAACACAAAGATACTCTGTTGAATATCTATTCTTATTTATAATGGTTTGGTTGTTCTTAAACACAAAGCTGCACTATTTAATATCTGTACTCATTTTATATGGTTTGGTTGTTGTTAAACACAAATCTACTCTATTGAATATCTGTAATTATTTAAAATCGTTTTGTTGTTCTTAAACAGACAGCTACACTCTTGAATATTTGTACTCATTTTATATGGTTTGACTGTTATTAATCACAAAGCTACACTATTGAATATCTGTACTTATTTAACATGGTTTGGTTGTTGTTAGATACAAACCTACACTTTTGAATATTTTATCTCATTTATAATAGTTTGGTTGTTGTTAAACACAAAACTACACTATTGAATATCTGTAATTATTTATTATGGTTTGCTTGTTGTTAAATTGAATTAGCTTGTTCTGATTGAATTAGACTATGAGTTCCACTATAGCATACGTTGATGAAACCTATATTGAACTTGACCATGATTTACACTATAACACACGTTGATAAAGGTGTAGATTGAATTGGACTAGGAGTTCCCCTATAAGATACTTTGATAAAGGTGTAGATTGATTTGGACTATGAGTTCCACTATAACATACTGTTGCGTCATCGAGATCACGTGACAATTCTCACGCTCTCTTGTTTCTAGAACTATCCCGTATCTTGGCGAATGGTCTAGTAATTACTAGAAATAGGGTACGCTAGTATATAAAAGAGGGGAATGTAATGTGTGGATAGTAGTGAGTAATTGAACTGCAGTCACAGGGTATCGTTGAAGTTAACGTTCGTTCGCTCGTGATACTGTTTGTTTTAGCGCGAGTATTGAGATTAAGTGTATCGCAGAGTTATATTCGGAAAGAATAAACCAGTTTTATTAAGTAAAGACTTGTGTCGTTAAAATTTTCGTCGGAACGAAGTTACGGAAAAATCAATTAACAAACGGAGACGTAACATTATATATAGACCCGGCATGGCCTAGTTGTTAGGGTACTCGACTTGCAATCTGTGGGTCACAGATTCGAATCCCTTTACCAAATATGCTCGCTCTTTCAGCCCTGGGGACGATATGATGTGACGATCAATACCACTATTCGTTGGTAAAGAGTATCCCAAGAGTTGGCGTTCGGTGATGTTGACTAGTTGCCTTCCTTCTAATTTATCACTTCAAAATTAAGGACGGCTATCGCAGGTAGCTCTTGAGTAGCTTGGCGCGAAACTAAACAAACAAATAAAATATGTATATATATAATATACATGTTTATGTTTGGAACTTCTATGCAAGTAGGGTTTTGATGATTGACATATAAGATATACAAAACCATTCAGGCATTTAATTTTGAAATTCCACTTGATCTTGAATTTATCAGAATATCTTGTACTTATATATATATATATAACTTGTTAGATCAGTTATTGGTAGAAACAACACGGTAGAAAATCCAATTTCGAACACCGAAAATATTTCAAAGGAAGATTAGAAGGGTTTAAGTATAACCTGGAGTCACATGGTGACCAAACACTATCGGCATCCAGATACGTTTTTCGTGTTTTTTATATGTTGACTAGTCACGTGCACTTTATGTGACGAAGGTTCATAGAGAAACCACTAAATTTACCATTTATTTTATCTTCATCTTTATAAAATAACTGTCTCCTTTGCTAGAAGTATTTTATTCAAACTGAAAAAAGTTATCTAGTTGAGTAATAACATTTTTTTTTTGGGGGGGGAATTATGATATAGATATAATTTATAACAATAAACTTATTAGTTGAATAAAAAATACTTATTGTGTGCAAACTTTTTCCACGTAGCTGTGATAGTTCGTTTGTTTGTTTTTAATTATGCACAAAGCTACCCAAGGGCTATCTGTGCTCTGCCCACCACGGGTATCGAAACCCGGTTTCTAGCGTTGTAAGTCCGCAGACATACCGCTGTGCCACTGGAGGGCAGCTGTGAAAGAGATATATCTCGGAATTTCAAATTTAGGACCGTTTTATCTAATGGACAAAAGGGGCAATTGCCCAGGGCCCACCGAGCGTTACGAGTATAATAATAATCAATGAAATATGAAGTGTATAAAAAATAATAGTAAACAGTCTTTTTAAATATATATGTTTTCCTTTTTTATTTCTTTATTTTTTATCACTAGTAAATTTACTTTATCAAAGAGTAAGCGGGGTTGGGGGTGGGCACTAGTTTATACTTCGCCCAAGGCTCACCAGTGCTTTAACGCGACATTGCTCATAATATATTTATTTTATATATAACATATATCGTCAAAAATCCAGCTGATTTTCAATGGTTTTATTTATTTTAAGCAAATTCTGTAGATCTGAATTATCTTGAACAGACAAAGCAAAAAAGTTTATTAGGCCTGACAAATGTTATGAAAAATCCCGTTTGAATTCATAAGTTTTATGATATTGAACACATATCTAAACACTAGTAGCCACAACACTGGCCAATACTTCTCTTAAAGGTTAAATCTGTTGATTAATTTGTAGTAGTTTGTTTACACGTGAAACTTTCTTTAGTTTTGGATATTCGCACGAAGCTACACAAAAGCTATTTTCGCTAGCCGTCCCTAATTTTGAACTGAAAGACTACAGGGAAGCTAGCTAGGTAACAGCGCCTACTGCCAATTCTCTGGCTACTAATCTATTAGTGACACAATTTTACTGTCACTCTTATAACGCACCCATGGCCCCAAATTGTGAAGTGCAACTAAGTGGTAGCGGGACGTGAAACATGAATCCTCTGTGCATTGCAAAAGAGTACTTAGTTGATTATTGTTTATCTTGAGGGTCAAGGTTTAAATTGTTTCTTATTTTGAATGTGAAATAATATAGTTTCATTTATTAGCGATTAAACATTAAGGCTGTGGATGCACAATAAGAGTAACAGCAAATTCCATAATTCGGTCAGACAATAGTAGCCTAAGAGTTGGCAGTTGGTGTTGTTCACTAGATGCCTTCCATCTAGTTTACAAGTTAAAAATTAGGGGCCGCTTATCATAAATAGCTGGCTCGGCATGGCTAGGTGGTTACGGCGCTCGACACGCAATCTGAGGGTCGCGGGTTCGAATCCCCGTCACACCAAACATGCTTGCCCTTTCAGCCGTGGGGGCGTTATAAAGTGACGGTCAATCCCACTATTCGTTGGTAAAAGAGTAGCCCAAGAGTTAGCGGTGGGTGGTGATGAATAGCTGCCTTCTCTCTAGTCTTACACTGCTAAATTAGGGACGGCTAGCGCAGATAGCCCTCGTGTAGCTTTGCGCGAAATTCAAAACAAACAAACAAACATAAATAGCTCTTTGTGTAGCTGTCACCTCCCCCTCCCCGTGACTTAGCGGTAAGCTTGAGGGCTTGTACGCTAAAAATCGGGGTTCAATACTCGTTGTAAGCACAACGCAGGTTATCCATTAGATAACTTTGGGTTTAAACTCAAACAAATAAACCTTTGTGTAACTTTGCGCGAAAATTTTGAAACAAACCAAGAGAAACCTAAAGACAAAAATATATACTTCAAAGCTCGAAAGAGGAGAAACAAATATCGTGTTCTTTCATCTACAATTGTCTTTATTTATTTTTCGTACTTTGTAACTTTAGTAGCGGTAAAGCAATTTACTCTTTAAGTTCAAGTTGTCATGATATGGTCATTTCAAGTTCTTATTAGCTGTTACGGCTACTGGATAGTAGAGTAGGCGTTTCGGTACGTGATATTTTGAGCGTTGTCGTTGGTTGGGCCTACATTGAAGTAATTAAAACTGAAGTGTAAGACGTCAAAAGAGAGAGAACCAAACAATAACAACAACTGCAGGAGAAGAACCCGTCATACGTGATTTAACTGATATTTGTCTGCGCACTTCTCGGGTGCTTTCTTATGAGAGTTGGTTCGTTGAAGAGTTAGATGTAAAAATAGAAAAATACTTTACCCGAAAGCATAAATATATCAGACTTATACAAAATGGAAGAGCATTTGTAAATTGTAGTACTTACTATAGCGTTGAAGAAATATTCTTTGTGGAAGTTCTGGTATAGGTTGATTGATTTAGAAGCAAGTTTCAGATTGAGTTAGATCTTTTAAAGGAAGGTGCCATTCACAGGGGACCTTGTTATTTAATATGTTCATTTATCACTTACATTTTTATGTAGCGTGTTTTAATTAGAAAAAACACTTTTCACCAAAACAATTCTATCACCAACTAGCCTTCCATATTAGAGAAATAAAGTTCAAAATGTTGAAAAAATATTGAAATTACGTTATCATTATTAAAAGGAAAAGTGAGCGTTCAAATAAGATATTAGATGAAAGTAAATTTACTGTTTGGTAAGAGATTTTCAATGAAAAATTATATATATATATACGTATGACGTACTTGTCTGAACCGAGTTTGGTTCCTCATGTAAATAAACAAGGAAGAAAAACTCTTTAGGTTGCATTTTAAATTGTAATTTTTATATCATAAATTATAGAAATATTAATTACAACTGGACTGAGTTAAAATATATCTCAAATTACCCCGTTTTACTGATCTTTACAAAATTTTCAGTCGGTTTAAAACAGATAGCAACTGACTGATTTCTATTTTTAAAATGTTTATCTCTTATTTTTCTAGCTATTATTTTATATTGTTTATTAATACTCAAACTTAGATTCAATGAATTATAAAATAAATAATGTTTAACTTAATGCTTCCCCCATCCCCAGTGGCTCAGCGGCATGAGGGCTTATAACACTAAAAATCGGGTTTTGATACCCGCGATGGGCAGAACAAAACGGCCAATTGTGTGCTTTTATACTTAATTAACATCAAACAACCAAAATTTAACTTAATCTAGATACTCATTCAATGTAGTTAAGACATCTCAGTGACGTTAGTTTACTTGTATCGTTTAACTAATGTGAAGCGTCTGTTATATAGATACTCTTTGTTGGATAGAATTACTTAAAGGTTAGTAAAATGTTCCAAGACTCATTCAGCTGCGGTTGTTTGGAGAAAATGTTCTAAAAGTCTGGAAAATCAAGGCAGACTTACACTTCAGAAGAAGAAACCGAAGTTCAACAGAAACCAAAATACGGGAATTATGACGCCTGTATTCTACCACAATGACAAACAAATTTTTTAATTAGCTTGAACAATCGTATTTCCAAATCACACACACACACACACACACACACACATATAGTCATTTCAGTTTACTTTTGTACAAAATTCAAGTTCCATATATTCAAGGATTCTCGTCTGTATCATTATTGCTTCTCATGTTCCATGTATTCAAGGATTCTCGTCTGTATCACCATTGCTTCTCATGTTCCATGTATTCAAGGATTCTCGTCTGTATCACCATTGCTTCTCGGTGGCTCAGTTTGGGGAATTGCTATCCTGAAATTTTGGGCTCGATACCATTTTGCAGCTTTGCACTCAAAGAAACAAACAGAGTTGTATCATTTTTTGATTGTTTCAATACCGAGAACATTTCCTCGTCCTAATTCTTTAGTAAATTACCTCCTCACAACCACTACATACATCAACAGTTCAAAATTCCACCTCGTAACCACTACACGCAACTGGAGATTGAAAAACGAATCACTTAATTCCTGAATATGGCAAGTTACAACTATTCTAATTCATATTAATCGTTGACACATAAATAGCCCCAATGACTGAAAGTTTAGTCTACAGTCTTACAACGATAAAAATCGAGTTTCGATGTCCGTGGTCAACAGAACACAGATAGCCCATTGTGTTGCTTTACTACAACCAAACCAAGCCAAAGACGTAAATAAAATTGACAATTCTTATATCTCTCGTGAAGTTCGTTTGAAATACCCTCTGCTTTTATAGATAAGTTATGCAGACGGATAATAACAAACTCAGTACAGTATAAAAGAGAAAATATGCTTGGGTAAACGAATAATACGCAGTGGTAAGAAACTAAGTGTTGCACAACCAAATAGTTCCTTGGTGGGCTTTACGTTTCTCAAACATTTTTTCTTGCTCTAGGTGAATCCATATACGGATAGGAATGTTAAAAGACTAGCTAACAACTTGGTATACAAAACACGCATACGCATTCATAACACAATCTGAATTCGCTTGGCTAAACTATTTCCTTTAAAGGTGTTCCATTGTGACTGTTAAAGCAAACAGTATATCAAGCAGAAAGTTAATATTACAGGAGTAGAACATTTTGTGTAATCATTAATGTGAAAAACATGGTGAATGACATCACAACAGGTAATCAAAACAAGAAATTTCACCCGAATTTAAAATCTGACACATATTGTTGGGCACTTACAAAATAATACCAAGCTGTTTTGGGTGTATTATCACACCACCTTTTTTCCAGTAATTAAGTAACGCAATGTTAAACATCTAGTGAGTTCAAAATTCTCTTTCTGTTTCTAACTTTACGCCCGATAAGCTTGAGTTAGATAGTGTAACTTACGTAAGCATCTATAACTCTCAATTTCAGTAGTTTAAAGCGTAATGTTGTTCTATGGGCTATCTGGATTGTACCCAACAAAGGGATCAAACTCCAAATGTAGTGCTATATAGGCCCTTAAACTTATCACTGAGTCACTAGGTGGCAGTAGAATATGTATCATTTTAGTTATAATGTTGAATCAAATATGAAATTATACGATGTATGTAAGTTAAGATGGGTAAGATAGATAACTTCTCAAGATGGAATATACATCTTTAGCCCGAAGGCTCTATTTTTTGTCCCAATTGGGAGAAAAAATATCAAACAGTGAAATCACTGAGAGAAGAAAAGAAGCAACACCAAAAATGACAGGGACAGTACACAGAAATGGAAAGGCAGAAATAGAAAAGTAAAGTGTAAGAGAAAAGAAAGATGTGAAAAAAATTAGAGTAGTGACTTCAGAATGTATAGTAGTAATAGAAAAGTAGAAAGGTAAAACGTAAGAGGTCAAAAGGTTATGAGAGAGAACATTACAGAAGGTTATGAGAGAGAACATTACAGAAGGTTATGAGAGAGAGAACGTTACAGAAGGTTATAAGAGAGAACAGTACAGAAGGTTATGAGAGAGAACATTACAGAAGGTTATGAGAGAGAACATTACAGAAGGTTATGAGAGAGAACATTACAGAAGGTTATGAGAGAGAACATTGCAGAAGGTTATGAGAGAGAACATTACAGAAGGCTATAAGAGAGAATATTACAGAAGGTTATAAGAGAGAATATTACAGAAGGTTATGAAAGAGAACATTACAGAAGGTTATGAGAGATGACATTACAGAAGGCTATGAGAGAGAACATTACGAGTAATAATTGATAAACGTGAGATAAACAAACAAATGTAAGATTTGAGAGTGTACTTGGATGCGTGAGAAAATTTATAATCATAGTTAGTGGATGAAAAGCGATAAAAAAGATAAAATAAAAACAAGGTATACGAGTGTATAAAGATATAAGAGAAGATTAAAAAGTAGTGACTGGTAAATGGCAATCAGTAAGATGGAAAAATATAGAAGAGAGAAGAATGTAAATGAATGAAAAAAGGAATCCAGAAAATTGCCTGTTAGCAAGAGTAAAGTTCTAGAACAGCACAGATGTAAAATGTAATGGATGAAAAAGCCATGGGAGTATAATTGAAAATCGTGAAACAATGGTATAAAACAATGCGACAGAACAGAGATAAAATTTAAAGTAAGGAAAATCTCGTAAAAAAATGCAGTGAAGAGAGAGATTGGAAGTAAAATGCATCAAAATAAAATATTTGAAAAAGTAAGATAATAAGTCTTGAAAACAAAAAGCAGTGTTTATTGTTAAACGCAAATATGCACAATGGGCTAACTGTGCTGCACTCACAGAAAGGATGAAACCTAAACTTTTAGCGTTATTCCTGAAGCTTACCTAGCTGGGAGGGGAAGTCGAATACAATAACGAGTGAACGATTCATAACAAAACTGAGATTGACTGTCTTGTGTGACAGAATGCCTATAATGTTACTCAGCGTGCTCTACGTATAGCAGTCATATATTAGGAAGTCAAGAAATTAATTACGCGTATAATAGTTAAACGAACCGCCTAAACGTCACGTTAGTGTAGCCTATATAATGTGTAAAGTTTAGTATACTCTAATGTCTGTTGAATATTTCAAGCTGTATCTAGATATGTTTTCTTTTTCATATTTGGTGTAGAAAATCTGGGTTATTGTAAAATAAAATTAAGTTGGAAATCTGAATTATTTTGTCCCACGTTATTATTGTTTATTCCTTTTACTGGTATATATTGTTTACCCTTTTTCTTATTTATATGTGGGGCCTAGTGACTACTGTAACAGACTGTGAATGCTGCTGGCTGGCTGCACGACTTTGGAGCCTCGTCACGTCATTATGGTACATACGTCCAGTCACGCTATATCTGGCAATCTTGTATCTTGACAATATCCGTACAACGTAGTTTACATTGCAAAAAGCTACGCCGTAAGGTTGTTATGTTTAAAGCATACACCCTCTTCCTTGTATTATTCCCATAACCAATCTAATTGCGGATTCCCAGCGCCCGTTTCAACAGTCTAATTCTACAGAAATCCATAGGCGCTGCGTTTGGCTACTCGGCCAGTATGTTTTCCCAGCGAGTAGTATGAATCCTCGTTTAATTCTCCATCTGTTTGAAATATGCATAGTTGAACAAATATGTACACAGTATGCACACAGGTGAATTGTATCACTTTTCTAGGGAACGTGAACAGTTGATCTTTGTGTCCGTGGATTCTCATATGTTACAAAGCACCGCATTTTGCTTACCACGACTGGAGTAAGACATGTTGGAGATTTCTATCTGGATGGTCCTGGTGTCCCAAATTGATTCATATTTCTTTATTTTGCAATGTAGTTAAGTACAAGGAACATATCCGTCTTTGAAATCTTAAATTCTCAATCTAAACATATCTTAATGATCTAAGTGTTTGAATATTCTACGTTGGAAAGGACTGTTACGTAATCAATTTTCGGTGGCGTCACACTGTGTACGCAATGCCAAACAATATTAAAATGTGATATATGCTGTTTACCGCGGTTGTCACGTGCCTTACTGATTTGCATATAAAAATAGTTTTAATACACCTTTCTCGACCCTTTGAATGCAATGAAAAATGCTAACGTCAAATAAATATGCGAAATCTCAGTTATTAAGCGTTCTTGCTTTTCATGTAAAACAAAATTAACAATGTATAAAGACATTAATTCTGTTCCAACATGTACCTCATTTGAAAAAACTGAAACTAATTGAAGTACTTGCTTGTACAAAAGCACGTTTCATTTCTGAACGTGTGAAAATTAGTCCATAGAAATATTTCCATGTCACGTTATATTTTGTTATTAAAGATAGTTCATTCTAAATAGTTTGAAAAATCGTGTTTTTTACAATAGGTAATTGGTTTCATTTATTTATTAATTTATTACTAAAATAACTTAGCATGCCTTCAAGTGCATGAATAAACTTACTTAAAACATAAAATCTAATGACTCACATATAAATCTAGAAACTCTAACCCATCCACGTAAATAGAAATACAGAGCTATTACTATTAAGCAAATTCGGAATAAAATGATATATCATCTACTGTTCAAATACTGATCACAATTAAAATGGTATCAATTCTGTGACAGTCACTCTTCAGCTGTTAGAACAGTTTCACATACATTTCCTGTGGTACTATAACATTCCATTACTTGTTTATTCAAAGATTTGATCTCATTTCGAAAGAGGTGACGAGACATTCAACCGATTCATCCAATGAACACTCTACAAGTTACAGTGTCCTACTATAGGAATCAGTACCTCCAAAATCAAAAACGTTTTTTGTTCAACTTGGGTCGTGATGGTTGGCGAAACAAAATACGCAGCCTAGCACTTTTGTTTTCACACCTAAGGTGTTTTTGATTAGATATCGTGACATTTTGTCAATACACACCAACAAACCACAGCAAGTAAAAAAGTGACACTCGATAGCAACTAAAATTAGGTTTAAGATCGCAACCCCATTATTGGGAACAGACCTATACTTTACAGAAACAACCAGATTCTTTAAAAATACATTTAGTAGTTTTTCATCTCTAAAATAGTGTTAATAACTTTCTTCATAGCAACGCCATGGCAACTAGATTAACAGTTTTTTGTCATCACTCCTCCTCTCATGCAATCGGTACAGATGTATCAAGCATACTTTTTACGCTAATTGCTTAAGCTAATATCATGTGGCGCTAAGTGCTTTTTAAGTAGGAGAGTTTCATAAAACTTAGCAAATCTGTGTTTAAAAATTGGCAATGAATAATAACCGTCCACCCCTATGATTCTTTTGAAAACTTGAGCTAGAAACTGCTAATGTAGTTTGCTTGGCCTAACCAATACTTATGCATCTCCACCTGCTTTCACCCTATAGTTTTACTGATCTAAATCTACCGTCTTTAATCCGAGTAACAAAAAACTAAATATGCTCCATCTTTACTCTTAGGTGAAGCTGTAGTAAAAATGTTAGACCGATAGCTTACTTGACTTTTTGCGTAGGGGTGCGAAAACATTTTGGCCAACATTGAGCGGTTTTTGTTAAATAACTTTACACTTGTGGCTGATATGTTAATCAAATTTAACACCTAATTGTAGGTTGTAAAGATATGTCAGTGTACCAAATATTAAAGAAATCCATGAAAGTTAAGTATGTTTTTCCATCAAATAAAGTTTCCGTATTTTCGGTGCGAAGAAAAAAATAGGAGGAAATTCAATCAAACTGGAGATTTTATATCTTGAGTATTTCTTAATGGATTACCTTGGAATTTGGTATTTGAAGTAATAGTCTAGTGTAGCATATCCACTGATTATATGTGATAGTTTGAATTAACACAGTCTGAAGTAGAAAATTACCAAACTATTACTACTGTTTATAACACAGTGTGTCCTGCAAGTTATTTGTTGTGAGGAAATATGGTAATATCATGACATACGTTTTAAATCTAAAGAAATTATATTAACTGCCATTAACGTTAATTTGATCAGAACTGATCTCTGTTAGCTCAGCCGTAAGGTTGAGGTTTTTAACATACAAAGCTAAATATCGGGGTTTGATACCTAAGGTGAGCAAAGCGCAGATAGACCATTATGTATATTTAATCTTAAAAACAAACACTTTTTTGAACTAACAACACGGTCACAGATATGTTGAAAGGGTTATCCAAAAGATGAACAGTTAAACTTCAGTAGATAACGTGTCGAAACATGAATAACAGTTTGCAATTTAAAAGTAATATTTTTTTTTTACATACATCTCCAACACAAAGATACAATTCTTATCATATTATATCCACTGGAGTAAAAACTACCTATAGACGTAGGACTGAATAATTAATTTCTCAACAACAATGTATTGATATTACAGTTTTATATTATCAATCAAACGGTGTATAAAAAACATTAAATTCTTAATTATTTGAAACAATTTCCAATTTCCAATTAAGAAATACCAATAAAATGAAGAATGAAAAGAATTTATTATACTTTCGTGTTCCAATAGGATGCCTAATAAAGGGAATTGATTTATAGTTCTTATATTCTTTATACTTAAAGAAATATGAAATTATCAATTAAACAAGATATTATTGAAAAATATATTAAAAGTCTCAACTGAAAAAGTTAGGATATAACATCTTCTAGGATATCTTCCTATAGATTTCAGGTATTCGTGAATTATAATAAAAATATTTCAAATACTTTTAAGAAACTTATCAAATGCCGTTGTTGGTTTTTAGTCCAAAGCTACATGATGGGCAATCTGCACTTTGTCCAACGCGGGAAATCGAATCCCGGTTTATCAAATGCCATCTAATGGCAAAAACAATGTTAAAGTCTTGCACATGTTATATATTACAAAATACCAAACATTCTGTTTTTTGTTATTGAGGCTAGAATAACGTTTTCTTTTTAGAATATTTAATGTCGTCCTACTATTAAAAATCAGTATATTTATTGAAGATGCTCACCATCAAAAATAAAATGAAAGTAAAACTAAAGAAAGCCACGTCATTTATTAGAGAACTTTCGTTTCTAGAACGTCCTAAGATATAGTTTCATATTAATATAAGTATTTTATTCGAAGTTTATAGGAAGCAGAACTAATGAGACTGTCAGTTTTTGTTTTGGTCTGAGAAAAGTAATTATCTTCATCATCACATTAGAAGCTGCAGCATAAAGTCCTAAAATAACATAATCTAGAAAAAATAAAGTCTATAAAGACCCCAGAGTTTTGTCTGGGAGATGTAACAATCTCGAGTATCACAGGAGATGAAACAGTTATAATCGAAATGAGATTATAAATTAATATATATCAAATTTGCTAACCCGAACGAAACGGTTGAATACTAGACTTATAGAAAGTAAGTGCAGCAGTAAAACTATTCGACACAAGTAAAATTATCACTACTACAGGGTAACAGTTGATCAATGAATTCTCTAAAAGACGTATGTGTGTAAGATCAATGCTCGACATTCGTTTTTAGTTCTTTTTCTATATTTGCTTGATGAGTAGTAGAACGAAAACCTGATACGTATTCAATACGATATGTGTAAGAAAAAAAAAAAGGTTATGAAATAACAAGTGCAAAAAATAAATAAATATTGGATTCTGTCAGTTTCAACAATGACAAAGCGAACTGTTTTTATTTATTATTCTGCTCTTGTTCTGGATTTATGTGTACACGTTAAATAATTTAGAAAAGGGAAAATATGATAACTTTCCCTGTTATGTTATTAAACAAACAAAATTTTCATCGAGGGAAAGGCATGTTTTTAATTTTGAATACATTTTCTCGTAAAAGGAGGGCGTGGTCTGGCCCTGTGGTAGAGCTCTGAATTTTGGGGTTGGTAACCTGGGTTCGAATCCGTGTGACGGTACAAAATATTTCCTGCATTTTAAGCTGTGGGCGCGTTATAAGAGCGATAATTAAGCCTTTAGCGTAGATGGCCGTATGCTTCTTGGCTGGCGGCATTCCCTTTGGTCAATTGTCCAAAATTAGAAACACAGATAGATAACGTTAGTAGCTTTTCTATAAATACAAACATTAATACTCTAAAACGTAAATATTCCTAATAAACCAGGTTTAGAAAAGTGGAATGAATGCATTGTTTGTAGATACAAATATTAGATAAGAATTACTTTCCAGTTTCTTTTCAAGTACTGTGCAAACACGTAATGGAAATTTACCAGGAAAAGTAGATGTCAGTAACACTAAGTTAACTATGTTGGAATGTTGTAAAGTATCTTTCTTATTACGAAAGTATTGAAAAAAGAGAAACAAAACAACAGACGCGACTATTATTCATAAAGTTGAATGTTTTATGTTGGAGATACAATTAGATGTGATCTTGAGAAGATAACGCAGATATAAACATGATATGAACTTGTAGTTAATTTAGAACTTCTATTTTCTTTTCCAAAATCAAACAAAATAAACCGAATGTTTGAAATAATCCATACCATAAACTTACAATAGTAGGAACGAAATACGAAAACAACAACTGGGTGAAAAACAAATAGCAATGACAATTAAAACTAAGGTACAGACTACACTGTGAGAATAGTATAATATACCCTAATAACAGAGATATCTGCCGAAGTAGAATCACAGAGTGAAAAGTGAGGAGCGTGATTTTGATCACGCATTAACGGGATGCGAACCGTGGATATTCGGATTCACAGTGTGTGAATGCTAATTATTAGGCCTAATCCGACCAAATATGGAATAAAAGTACTTTACTACTACTGCTTTTTTAATTTAATTGTTAGTTTTGTTTGTTTGTTTTCTAGTATGAAGAGTGAATATAAGCAAAAATATTTACTTTTGATGTTAAAAGTATAAAATATTTAAAGCAATTTTGACCGAGTTTTGGAAGTCCAAAACTTCTGCACATACGAGTATTCTATAAGTGACACATCCTTATCCTTTTCTGGTGATTCTCTTAGTTATTAAAGCTATTAATTAATATCCTTTGTGCATTTGTAAGACTTATTTTATACTATAGAAATTCTGGTTTATAAGAAATGAATTAATTCGAAAAGTCCATTATTAATAACATTAGGAACTAATTAAAATGAAATAATTTTATAGTTCGAGAAAATGGAGGTTCAATTCTGGAAGAAACAAAAATTTTCAAAACAACAGCTAGAAATTCATAACAGTTCATTTGAGGTAAAATAATACATTGATTTATGGTTCAAATGTTATAACGATAGAATATAACAATCTTAACAACTGTAATATATTGGTTACACAATAGAACCTTAAAGTCTTATTTTTAGATAACAATCTTAACAACTGAAATATATTGGCTACACAACGCAAACGTAACGTCTTATTTTTAGATAACAATCTGGCCCAGCATGGCCAGGTGGTTAGGACGCTCGACTCCCAATCTGCGGGTCGCGGGTTCGCCCTTTCAGCCGTGGGGGCGTTATA